>NW_003299115.1:493302-494533 GCF_000151645.1 Tuber melanosporum | reverse complement strand
GGCACGGAGAAACATGGCCAAAAAAGAAGGATAATATCAAACCCGTATGCCGTCACGGTCCCCACTCCCGCATAAACTCGCTGAACGTTCACAGGGATTCGGGAGTGGACCGAGCTTCAAAGTTCCTAGGATAGATCCATGTCGAATCTGAAACCGATTTTTCGGCAAATACTTAAGGTGCCGGGAGGAGGGAGCAGGGAGGAAATAGTAAGTACAAGTGTGATAGGAAGGAAGAGAAAGGAAAATACTGTACGGTACCGGTATGGACATTGTGTGTATGTATACTGGGGGGTTGGAGGTTGGAATGTGGAATTGTGAAGCGCGCAGGCTGCTTGTTTGCCGCTGCGATGTATCGGTGCGTGTATTGTACCCAAATATGTCTAGAATAACAGCCATCCCAGCGTTACTATTTCAGAGTGGGCTTGTCGGCACGCAAAAATTTTTCTTCTCCTTTTCGCACTGAGCGGTGAGTTGGGGTGCGCAGCTTTGTCCTCAACATCGGACCTTCCTTCCGCCGGTAGGTTTTCAACCCTTTGAGCAAGATAACAGGGGGTGTGGGGGAAAGTTCTGTGCTCGAGTAGTCTAATTCTTATTTCTTCTTCCACTCCCACTCTTTCACCCCCATCTGTAGTATCTATCGACTCGAGTATCTGTCTATCTTGCTTTGTCCGCTTGCCTGCCTGCCTCCCTGCCCATCATGCATGCGCATCCGATAGGAGTCTTTTTCCGGCTTCCTTTATTTCTGACCTTGTCAAGCCTTACAGCACTGAGTGGGTGCTTGTGTGTGCGGTGTGTGTGCGCTTGCTTGCGTGCGTTCTGCACGCGGGAGACAGGCTTGGATACTGGAATGGGAGTTTTTTGTGGGATGAAATTTTCGGTAATAACGATCTATCATACTGTGCGGGCTTGGGTTGTGAAGGGAATTTGTTGGGGGGGGTCTTTTTTTTTTTTTCGCTCTTTTCCCCACGGGTTTGTGGAAATTGGGAGAGTGCAAGGTATCAATACTGAGTACTGTGCTCGTGGAAGCCTGAGTGAGGGAAGGGAGGTGAGGTAGGTTGGTAGGTGGATAGATGTTAAAAGGGATAACAAGAGGCGAGAAGGGTACTGTACTCGACTACTGCAGATTCATACAGTGAAGTCAGCACAGTACTGTAGTGTCTTTTTTCCCTCCCTCCCTCCCTTTCTCTCCCAAATTGCTTTACCCAGGTGCGGCAGCAGCATTGGGCATCAA
>NW_003299115.1:488793-491933 GCF_000151645.1 Tuber melanosporum | reverse complement strand
CTATAGGCTAAAACGAAAGAGAATATCGCCCGAGTTCGGTGTTGGCCGTACCGCCAAAGTAAGGGAAGGAGGAGAAGGGGTTAACTTACGGTACTGTACCTGTACTAGTACTGTACTCATAGGTTAAGGTCGGGAGTTGCTATTAGTTGCCCATGATTGGCCACCAACCCCCCCCCCCCTCCCCGAATTGTTTTTCCGGCCCGCGCACGCTAAGAGATTTTGCTTTATTTGTCTTGTAATACGTGCAAGGAGGAAAATCCGATGGAGAAGGACCCGTACTTGTACAGTACAAGTACAGAGAATTGACTTCTTTAATTATTTTATTATTATTTTTTTTTTTTGCTTCCCACTTCTTTTTCCTTTCGATCACTCCCGGGAATTCCACACAACCTCATATCGTACGAGAGGATTGTTAAGCCATTATGAGATTACTTTTGCTCCTAGTTTGCAGGATGAATTGAATCTCGCTTACTCGAGATTTTATACACATAACTTATCTCCCTCTCTCCCTCCCTCCACCACCACCACCACCACCACATCTGCCTATATATCTTCCTTTCCCCCTTTGATCTCTGACTTACCTCTCTGTATAATAGATTACACCTATCCATATACCTGGTGTTACTTTCTCTTTCTTTTTTTCTTTTATTTTATTTTCTCATTTCCTTTTCTTTCATTCCACCCTACTGGCTTCTCCCCCTTCGGCCTTTCCCCCAGAAACGCCCCCGTATCGACGCGGTGCATGTATCATACAATGCACGCAATTGCAGTATCTCACCGGGAAGTAATTCCGGTTCGCCGATACCAAGTTGGACACTCCGTAGGTTTATCCGTGGACTAGACTGCCTTATCCTCAAAAAAAATTCACAGCATGTACTGTACTCTACTGTACAGTACCCTATCTAAAGCTTAATAGCCCGTCTTTCGAGCCTAGTACATATATTTTTTTATACCCACAAGCTTCTCAATTTTCCCTCCCCATAACATACTATACCATAGCATTATTTTGCACCCGCTGCCCCAGCCGCCGCTGCCATATTTGACTGTCCTATCTATTGTTTTTTTAACCTCAGATTGTCCAATTGACTTTTGTTTCTCCATCTCTCTCGTACGGATCTTGTTTCTCTCCCTCCGGGTATCGTAAAGATTTGCTTTCCTCCGAGCTAAGTTGAGCTCAAAAATCAAGCTCTGTGAGGGTCAAGTTTGCTCCCCCGAGACAAAAAGGGGTTTCATCTAGAGGGACAATGGTCTCTAGCTATGCGCTCTTTGAATGAAGCAAGGAACAAACGAGCGCGAGTGAGAATGGTGATGTTGAAGGGACAGAATGGCTAATTCTTTGTACTACCTGTCTTGGGTTTCACAGTACCTCGGTTAGGGCGCCTTGCTTTTTCGTGTCTCATCGGTGTAATGAGGTCCGGGGTTTGAGTGCGGGTTGCATGTGATACCGGTAATGGGGGTCATAACTTATTAGCAAGAGAAAGGAGAGGAGAACCACAAGAAGTCAAGATAACCAGTTGCCTGTGGGATTTGGGGAGGCAAGCTAGCTCTCCCGTGAATGAAAAGGGAAAAATCAATTTATCTCTTTTTTATGTACGCAGCAAAATTGGGGTGGATAGATTTCCTGGTGGGGTGGGGGATGTTCTCGCATCTAGACTATTGTACTGTACTATATGATGATGTTGTCTACCAACAACGATGAGTGTATTAGCAAGAATGACGGAGGGCGCCTAGCAAGCAGGGGGGCGGGGAACTGGAGGGGAAAGAAAGAGGTAGAAGGACACGGAATGTAAAAAAAAAAAAAAGTAAAAATGAATTAAAGACAAAACGCAAACCCAAGCTATATTCACAGAGTGTGAGCGGTGGGGAATGGTATCATACAGTTGTTTACTGCGCCCCTAGCAACTCCAAACAATCATACACAGCCTACTAGACAAGTAACATACCCAGCGCACAATAGCCCAGATGGGAGCACAGGCACAGGGACACTGGCGCCAATACAGGTACACTACAGGTACGGATCCCCAAGCGTTTCCCCGCAGAGCCTAAGATGCCCCCTAACTTATCCTCTCACTGCGCAAACCCGGTTCACATTCATTCATTTAGTTTATTCCATCTTGATATGAGCCCAAGATACCTATGTATCTCTGGTAGGAGCGGGGTTCGTTCCACCCCTACCTCCCTCCACATCCATCGTGGTTGGATTTCCGTTCCTTACGGTACCTTCCCCACCAACTGGCAAAACACATCAAGTATGATACGGGAAAAAAAGAAGGAAGTCAAAAAGCCCTAGATTTTTATTACACAGCCTGTAGACGCGTACTTTACCCTATTCTTTCCTTTCCTTTGGCTTTTTTTGCCAAACACCCTGGAATGTGTTAGGTATGATAGGGCACATGATTCACTGGTTAAAAAGAGTGGAAAAAGGAAACAAAGGGGACTTAATGGAATGGTAAGGGCGCTTTCGTGGGGGGTGGGTTATTTAAAATCCACTCTCCCGGTGATTTCAGGCTGTAGTCGGTGGACGGGTGGATAGAGGTGGGGAAGGACGGAGGAAGAGGGAAAGGAAATCCGTGGATCACATTCTGTCACTCGGGAGTATGTTTGGCGGGGGTGAGTGTTTTGTTTCCCTCTCAGCCCCCTCCCTTCCCCCCCACTTCTCACTCTTTACCTCTTACTTAGCCTTGAAAGGGAGGAAGCGGTGTTCGCGCGAGAGGGAAATAGTGGAGAGAATTAAGATCGGGCTTACCTAGGTAATGAGTTAGGAGCGAAGTCCGGTTGTGAAGATTGGAGTTTAGGTTCGAATTCTTGGTCGGGGGGGGGGGAGGGTTTGTTTGCTAGTTGACGATGTGGATCATAGTTTGTTTCTTTATTTTTCTCCTTTCCTCGTTCGTCTCTAGAATAGGTAAACATCTTGAGGTTACGTCCCATCGTGTGCTCTATGGCGTGGCATCCTGCACATGACATCGGCCTGCCAACCGATCTCTAGAAACATTTTTCCTACCGCAAGACAAGTACTGCACTTTTTACTCCTTTACTCTCTAGGCCCTTTTGTCTGACATCCTCTATCTCCTCCACCTCCCTTCACTCCTTCCCACTTACCCCTTATCACTCTCCCTCCTTAAACCATCCCACCCTTTTCA
>NW_003299115.1:396487-488643 GCF_000151645.1 Tuber melanosporum | reverse complement strand
CTTAGACTCCCAGTGCGTTGGGGACAATGCTTAGTGGACAATCTCTGATGGAGAAATCTTACTCGAATCTTCCGGTAACGATAATGAACGATAAGAAGTGATAGTATTGGGATCGTTACTCTCATGCGCTGACGTCCCCCCCCCCAGTCCAATTCGCCTCGGACAGCTCTCCGGGAACCAAGGGTCAGGTTAGCACCACCACACTTCCTCCCTCCTCACCTTCCCTTTGCTACAGATTTGGGCACGGCTGCGGAGAATTATTTGACTTCCTGTCAGATTGGCGACGCCCTCTACTCGGCACTTGTTTGCCGTGAATTTTGAGCCCGGTTTTTACTTTGTCTCAGGGTGCATGTGTAGGGTATCCTTTTATCTCTTCTGATTGCAGTATTACGGGGAAGAAGGGGGGAGAGGAGGGGTTTTTTGTTTCCGGCGACTGTCCTTTCTTTTTTTGGGGGGAGTTTTTTTTTTTCTTGTATAACCAACGGATGGGGAATAGTCTTGTTTTGGAGTTATTTTTTCCTCTTTTCTTTTTCTCATTTCTCTCCACTCACTTGGAAGGAGAAACGGAAGGATCCTTTTTTTTTACCTTCGCTTTCCTTAGGAGGAGAGATTATGAAGTGATGTGGGCGATGTGAGCTGGGTATGCGGTGCAGTTGGGAATTGACAACCACTACGGTATCCTACATCTTGATAAGATATGGGACTTCATTTACTCGGGCACTCGCCGTGAGAACCCTAGAGGGATCGAGGCCTTAACTCAAAAATTCACCAAGATAGCATGGGAGAGAAAAAAGAGGGACAAGCTATCTTGGTTGCCGGGCCCTAGTCTTTCAGTTGTTCCGCATTCATTTTTTTTTTACCGAGCAGCATTCCCAGTCTGGCTGCAAATGTGTTGATACGCATTTTCGCCTTCTGGATTGTGATACCTGGCTGGTTGGATGGTTGTCGGTCTATCATATCATCTTTCTGGGAAGTGTATCCTAGCAGTTTGGGTTCGAATCCGAATACGCGATTCTCTACCGAAAACCCCAACGGATGACTTATCGTCGATCTAGCATGGACACCCACCGTTTGGTAAAGCCTCTTTATGTGGTTAGGTAATCCAAGACTTCCCATATCACATCTCAGACACGATTTTTTTTACAGCCTATTCCTTTTCAGCGAGCTACAGGAAGAAGAAGAAAAACAAGCTTTTTTTTGGGTTTTATTCCTTATCACTTCTTGTCTTAGGACCGGGCTATTTCCAACTTATTATCGTTGGTCTCTGATGGCACTCCGCATTATCATTGCTCATTCACAATTCTTCCTTCCGCCTTCATCCTCTTGGACACATTCTCGTACACAGATTTGCAGGTCTAGGGCGGGATATAAACGACCACTCGCAATCTTGGACTAGGGGATTAACCGGGGTGGAGAGTCTAGTTATCTCCACCACCTGGCCGATCCGGAATTCCAGTCTAGAACAAATCACAGTCTATCACTCGCCATGTTTTTAACATCTCTTTTTTTTCTCTTTCCCTTTTTTCTTCCTTCTTTCAGCCGTGCACGCCCGTGCCCCAAAATAATACACGAGGAAGTGAACCGCCATGCCCACAGCGGCGAGTGATCACTAGGGTACCTCTATTGAAGTTAGGTGCAAGAGAAGATAAGGGGTAGTACCCGCCAAGTATTTCTGTTTTCTGCTTTTAACAAAACAAAACTAATAGCTGCTCTGCGGTAAAAATGGCAAGAAAATGAAATAAAATCTAAAGGGTCATAAGGGACAATACGATACAGGAAAGCCTCAACGTGTCTTCCCCTCTTCCTTGTCCCTCCCCCTCCCCCACCCGCCGCTCTCCTCCTGTGCTCGCATTCCAGCTCAACCACCTGCCGGGACACGACCCCCCAAATCGGTCAGTACGATACCCCCCATACCCACCGGAATACTACAAGAGAGGCAGCAGGAGAGACAGACAAACACAGGCCCCCTCCCTCATCACCACCACTATCATCTATCTGTCTACCCTCAGCAAATGCTCGGGACCACTCGGGACTCTCATAACGCCCGCGCACGCACGAGCGCATATACATCATATGCAAGTACAAGTAAACTTGAAACCCGGAATTAACTCCCCTCCCCCTCACCCCACTAATCCTGCGAACCCGGGAATCGATGCGCGGGAAACTCACACAAAGGAGTAAATAAGAGGGGTTTTTTTTTTTCAAAAAAAAAAAACCGGGACAAAACTTGGGGTGAATACCTAGATTGGGTTATGACAGGGTTTACCGGGAGATTTAGTACTCTGATGTGCGGGGTTGGATCGAGTTTGTGGTGGTGGTGATGGTGGGGTGGACTACCCGGCTCCGGACTTGCCTTGACTGGTACTTACATTGCTGTATCGTAGTTGTATCGTGGTCCCGGGGACATGGGGGGTATTCCTGTAGCGGAGTTTGCGAGTCAGGATTGCTTGGGAGAGCAAAGGGGGGGAAGGAGGAGGAATGAAGGGTGATAGCTAGACCAATGCGTTTTGTGTACTGTATTTTCTCTCTCTTTCTCTCTCTCTTTTTTTTTTTTTGCAATGTTGGATACTGGCGGGTGGTAGTAGTCGGGGTTTCCCGCAGGGGGGAGATTGAAGCCGTTTTCCAACCTTTCTTTTTCCATTCTCTCCTGTTGTCTGCGTGTGCCTACATTCGGGCTCGCTAGGGCGGGGAAGGTCAAGTGTGTTGTGGAGTGGAATGATTGGAAGGGGTATTCCCAGTTTTTTGACAGATAGCTTGTATCCTGAGTGGGGGGGAGAAAAATATTGATGGACGGGAAAATACGGTTTTGAATTTGCCTGAATTCTCTCTCTTTTTTTTTTTTTTTTAACTTTAGTTGAAGGTGAGTGAATGGGTAGGTAGGTTTGATGTGCTCTATGGCCTTTCCTTTCCCTTCCTTTTCTTTCTTCTTGCTTTCTCCCAGTTCAGTATCTGCTTACGCACTCAGAGGGAATTATTGGACCATGTATTCTGGAGCTCCGCGAAGGATCCCATGCGTGGTTGGGGTGGAGGGAGGTAAAGCAGTATCGCAAATGAAGTCAGAGTATTGTATGCAAATGCAGCTCCCTATAGGGATGTGAGTACGCCCGGACCACCTCACCTCCCTCCGTCCATCCATCCATCCATCCATCCATCCATCAGACAAAAAGAAAAATCCCTATTATATTGCGTGGCGATCCTCCTTCTCCAGCGGAGCGCAGCCGAACGCTGTGCATCCACACTGAGGGAGAAGTATTCTCGTAGGATAGGAAAAAAAAAAAGGAAAAAAAAAAGTACCATACGTGGTGGTAGCAACTTGACTCAACCTGAGCCCTTTGCTCCATGGCCGGACATCCTATCCGCGATTCCGCGACACTAAACGTTGGGAAATATGTTTGTTTCTATCAAATTATTCGTTGTGGGGTAATTTCGAAGAAAACCTTACTAGGATATGAGGGCTTTCCCGACCAGAAGCCCGATATCCATAATATCATACATTGATTGATTCGGAAAGGGTTGGCCTATCCTACAATATCGTTCGACTTTCCCTCCCCTTCCCCCCCACCCCATTCTCACGCCCTTACTACATGAAGACGTTAGAGGAACAGGCAGTGGGAAAAAGGGATTTCCTTGAACGTCATAGAATATCACCCGTCACCCCTGTCCTTGGAGGTATTTATGTAAGTGGTTAGATGATGGAAAAATGGGAATTTACCGCGCTGCGCAAGAAAAAAAAAAAAAAAAAAAAAAGATACGGTATCATAATATTATGATACTTCCGAGGAAAGAGAGGCTTGTCATTTAGGCACTAGGTTTGGTTGGATGTGATCCTCCTCCCCCCCCCCCCCAAAGATTAGGTGTGTGCTGTGCCTGGTAAGATGGAGGGAGGAGAAAGAAATAATAAATGAATAAATAAATAAATTAGAAACGGTTACTTGTTGTATGATAGTTGAGATGCCACGAGCGGGACTTATTGTCGGGATCGAACCACACATTCGCGTTCGGCATATCGACCTCGGACTGGCCCGGCACGGATGGGGAGGAGGGGAGGGTGGGCTTACCTTCCGCATCCGGAGCTACGATAGCCTCGCCTCTCTCCATCTGCCGCGAGTGATCCTTAGTGATTCGGAGTTATCCCTTGGGTCTGGCGTGGTATGAGGATCGCGGAGTGCGGTTACTAATTGTGGAACTGAGGTGGAGGGTATCGTAGTAATTTGGGGGGTTTACCGTTTTCGGGCGTTGGATGTTGGTCGGCGGGCCACTCCCGTTGGAGGTTTGTTGTTTCTGGATATGATATTATTATGATAATAATTATTATGTATATTTTTCTTTTTCTTTTTCGACTCCGCCCCTTGTTCTCTGTGAACGTGAGTGTTTCGGGGTGTTTACAACGCTAGCCTGATGGATGGTTGGCTAGCTTCTAGAAAGAAAGAAAAGAGAAACAAAAGAGGGAACTTAACTGGTTAAATCACCGAGACAGGAGTGCGTAGGACTAAACACGTAGGAGTTTTTGCGTCATGGGCGTCTAATCTTGATTCCACTCTGTTCGGCAGCAGGAGGGGGCTCGAGGGTGAAGGCAGTCAAAAGGGGACTGGAGACCTGCCCATATCGGCCTGCCCGATAGAAACTACTGTATTATGACATGTGGTATCTCATGGCTGCTATGGACGTATGTCGTGTGTTTTCTTGGAAAGAACCTTTCGGGCACCTACCCCTTCATGAGTACTCGTAAGAGCAAGATTGAGTGGGTGACAAGCTTGTTATGCTCGTGTGGCATACAATGCATACAATGCTGCACCCAAAGGGATTCAAGACCGCTGAGTTCTAGATTCCTTGGACTTATTCTCTGCCCATGAAGCTTGCCCCGCCGTGGTTGAACACCGCGATAGGATGGAGAGTCCAAGACAACTAAGCATAAAAGCATGGAGTGTTCAGAATGCAGAGCTTCGAGCCTTGCAGGTGTATCTGTAATTGAGAAAATGGAGGAAAGAATTGCCGCCTCTGTCCGAAACCTCATTGGTACTGCTTTGGATTGCCAAGCAGGATATACCTTAGACAGAAACTGCTGGCAGAAAATTCTCGAATAATGGTACCTTGCCAATGGAAGTGATCGGGCAGCCACGCCAAAGAGGAGAAATGACAATGCCAATAGACCTGCCTGACTTGCGGTGGGATATCTTGGATAAACCTACCCATAAATGCGGAACGAGAGGAGTGTAAAGAGGAGAGCACTAAGGACCCATGGACGGATGCTTACCGTGATTCTCCTGTCAAGTGAACGAGCAGCAACCACGGAAGGTAGATGTCAACACCTGTTTTATTATAGACGTAGTCCAAACTTCTAGAAGACCGGTCGAAAGGTCTTGATCCGGCATAGGTTTTACGTTGAGCAGATTGTTCCCACTTCACAATTGTGAATGCTTTGCTTTACTGGTATCGTAGTTGGCATGGCGCATTTGCAGGCTGTAAGGTTAGGGAGAGCTGGAGATTGTGTGTCATCATTGCTGCTAGGGCTTTCTGGTTGTTGTTTTTATGATATCATACCTTTGCTCTGGTTTGCAGTGCATAGCTTGTGTACGACTGTGGGCTTTGGAAGGATAAGAAGGACGGGTTCCCCCCCCGTCTTTTCTCCTCAAGCAGTATCTTCTATATCTGTCAAAAATTAGACATCTCCTTCAGGCCTTCTTCACTTTCCTATTTTTCTCAGTCCTGGCCCATTCTTCGATTGCACCCCCTCAAAGACAGCACACACTATCAATCGTTGAGCCCTGTGGAATATCCTTTCACCAAGTGTCAGACTCTGGGGTCTGTATTCAGAGAGCATATACTAGTTTTGTCCCTGTTAAACAACATACGCCTTGGTCTAATACAAAGCGATTATGACGACAATACTGTTGCTAATGCCTCTTTCTAAGGAGTGCGATCACCATTTCTCTTAAAGCCAAACCATGAGATACACATTTGTAGACAAGAGGTGGTGTTAGCAGGCAGCTGGTAGGTTAGCTTTGTAGCCTTTCAATCCACTTAGACGCTCAGAAATGAACGAACACGGCCCATGTAATTGACGGCACTCTAGCACTAACTTATAGTTTGATCGATTGCATCCTTATTTTCCCCACAACCGGGTCAGTGAAGTAGGTATTAGTTGATTGAGATCAGCTTTTTGAAGGGTATTGTACCTCCGTTGTAAGGAGGCTCTCCTCTGAGGGGTCTGGCCGTGGATCGATCGAGAACTCACAGTCGATGTTTGTGGGGCTACGCTCTGAAAGCAAATAGTAATATCAAACAGTATCGTAGTAACACTGATGCCTGTCAATATAAGCACAGTTGGTGACACTCCATCATACATTTCTCTCGCTCACTCATGATACTCTCATGCATTCCTAGTGTCTAAGAAAAAGCGGTTGTTGTATTGGAAGTGGAGGATGTTGTCCAAGCAGAGTATCATAATTTGTGAGCTCGTGTGTCATATCATACTGTATTGTTCGGGTCATATAGGACAGCCAGCTGTCAGTTGGAAGTGACCCGTCCCATAAAAAGAGCTTTTCGTCAGCACCGGCAGGGTACTATCCCAATGATTCAAACGTTTCAGCTTTTAAGTAGGTGCGACAAACATTAGTATACAGTATTTTGCTTTTTCACTTATCCCCTAGCAATTATGATCTGGCGCAAAAATCTTTAGACAAACTAAATAGCTTAACACTTTAATAATACTGCATTTATTAGGAGAGTGTAATTTTATTGAAGTAAGCTCACGGATTGATTTACATTTTAAATCCTACATCCTAAACCTTGCTATGAGCGTATAGTACAAGGTTTAATCTCTTTTTTTCAAGAAGGCGTGTCATACCTAGGACCATTTGTATTATTGTAATTATATTCACACTTAGGGCTA
The DNA here is from genome assembly GCF_000151645.1 of Tuber melanosporum. NCBI lineage: Eukaryota > Fungi > Ascomycota > Pezizomycetes > Pezizales > Tuberaceae > Tuber > Tuber melanosporum. The sequence goes on along the minus strand of NW_003299115.1, from coordinate 481,751 downwards.
TACTATACTTTGTGACGACAGTAGAATCCACAATCATCTGCAGAAACCAAACAACTACTCTCAAAAAAAAACCCCTATTTTTCAGTTTGTCCCAAAAACCTTTTGTCAGCAATCTGTGATACCTATTTTTCTAGTGTTAGCAATTTAAAGTGCCCTATATAACCTGAACGCTGCAGTATGATAGTATCCAAAGAGGGTCATTTACCGTGGAAGGCGATTCATGTCTTTGCAAGCCCGGGGGTGGGGGGGGGGCTGGCAGGCTAGGTTAGGGCTTATCAAAAAAAAAAAACTCATGTGGGAAATATCTCGTTTGGTTAATTCCAAAACGTGACACTTACCAGTATGTGTGGGGAAGATCTGTGAACCCACAGTAGTGAGTGAGGTATGATATCACAGTTCCCAGAAGGTATTAATTTTGGGTTTCGGTCCATGATAACTTCAGAGCCGAGTGATATTCAATGACGTGAGTATGCTCCAGAGAGAGAAAAGAACCCTTTCTAGAAGCCCCTGAGGATATTCAGGCCATCCTTGTCTCTTCCATTTTCTTCTATCTTATTTATAATTTTGGTCAAGGAGGAGTAATTCCTCCAAACAAAAATTAGTCCCTAAAATCAAAATTGTTCACGAGAAAGCCGGATACCCCACCCTAGTACGCGCCTACTCAAGCATCATAGTATCCGATTGTGAGAGAGGGCAGCAGCGCTAGTACTACAGTAATGGTCATTAGGAGGAATAAAAATGTAAGAACCCGCGCGTCGCGGCGTCTCTCGAGTGATGAATGGTGAGATAGTCTCAGCTTGTGAAAGGAAAAACAAAAACCCCTGCAAATTGTACTTCTTCGCAACCCCTACCATGTATGATACTCGAGTGTGAGGACTCCCGTTGTCCCCGGTAACTTATGCTTGGAAAATTGTATGATACCAGATTCCCTACGTGAGCCAAGCCTCAGGGTCCCCCACCATTTTCAGCCTCTTTTCGGATCTCCCCACTTCCTTTTCCTCAATCCCACCCTGGTCAACCAACTATAATTTCCAGCTCACCAGGTTCACGGGATGTCTAATACTGCCACAGACAGAGCAAAAGAGAAGGTATTTAAACTGACCGTACGGTCCCGGTTGGGGAAACAAGCTAACATGAAACAAACAAAAGCCGAGCGTTACTCGTTCACTTATCGCAGGAGGTGACATTCAACTTGATTCCCGCAGTGATTAAACGGGGCTAAAAAAAATTTGTCTAGCAAGTGCGGGGGCGATCGAAATTGGTACGAGGCTTTTCTATAGATTCCCGAAATAGGGTTTGGGTTAACAGGAAACTCATTTTCATAGCGATTACCTATCCGGCGGATTTTGCGAAAACGAGAACGCAGTTAAATCGTCGACTAGCCACTGCGGAGAAGCTTCCATGGTACCTGGACCTCGATTTGTCGTTGCTAGGAGAAGCTTACCGAGAATAGGCCCAAATTTGGAAAGGAATGGTATGCGGGGTGCACTACGGCCATAATTGGCAACTCTATTAAGGCGGGCATTCGTATATTTACCCCGTTTCTCCGGTTTTCTGAAGACTTGTGGGAGGTATTGAGTGTGATAAAGGTTTTCTTGCATTCGACGCTTTCGTTAGTCTCTTCGCGGACGAGAACGGAAAGATTAGTGGACCAAGAACTGTCCTTGCAGGGCTTGGAGCTGGTACTACGGAGTCGTTGATCGCCGTCACACCGTTCGAAAGTATCAAGACTCAATTGTCAGAAAATATATTTCTTGGCCGAGGAAGCCTGCTAATTTTTTCTATAGAATCGACGATCGTAAATCCGGGAAACCACGGTAAGCTATATACCTGCTACTTGTAAGCGGAGGCGTTGATAGGAGATTATAGAATGCGGGGATTTATTCACGGCTCTAGAGTTATTTGGAGGGAGAAGGGGGTAGGTATACTCGTCCATTCTGTGCAGATTTTGGTTAAGGTAGTATAGTATCGTGGTTTCCTTCAAGGTCTGGTGCCTACCACTGCCCGTCAAGCCGCAAATTCTGCCGTGAGATTCGGATCGTATACTACTATTAAGCAGTTTGCGCAAAGCTACGTCGCCCCGGGTGAAAAGCTTGGCCCATTATCTACCTTTGGAATTGGGGCAACGGCTGGCTTAATTACAGTGTAAGTCAACGATGTTTCACTTATAGGGAAGATCCTAATCATCACCGTGAACAGCTATTGTACCCAACCTCTGGATAGCATAAAGACTAGGTTTCCTCCCCACTGTCCATGTTTACCGCTTTTTGCTAAATACTGTTGCAGGATGCAATCAATCTCTGCCCGTACAGAGTATAAGAATAGTTTTCATTGCGCGTACAGAATCTTTACGGAAGAGGGAATACTTGCCTTCTGGGCTGGTGCCTTGCCCAGGCTAAGTAGATTAATGGTGAGTTGCTGCCTGAATTTCTCTCCTGGAAAATGACATCTGCTAATTGTTTCGGGGTACAGATTAGCGGAGGTCTTGTTTTTACGATGTACGAGAAGACGATGGAGGCGTTCGATAAACTCGATCCCGAGCGGAAATACATCTAAAACACTTTGTTCTTATTTGTGGCCACCCGGTAGAAGTCTTCGCGAACCGGAGTTTCTCTTTCACAGTGACTAAAGGTGGCCTAAGGGGAGAAGGTATTGTGCAGTTGGAGTCTGGGATGAGGGCCCGTTCCACGGGCAAAGAGAAATTCTGTTTCACGAAGACCCCTGTTGAGTGGCTGTACGGAGCTGTTTATTTTAATATAGGTTAGATAAAAGTGCCTGTTAGGATAGGGTGTGTGCATCCCAGGTGGGAATAATAGCGAAAGACTTGTTGCTGCTATGCCCTAGTTTACTAAGCAGAGTTACACCTACTCGCCCCCGAAAACAGTCTTCGGACGCTAGGTGGGGGAGTGCGGTAGTCCTGAGTATTATTCACCTGAGATTCTGGATACGAAGTTCAAAATTAATCCCGCGATATGATAAACTCCCGACAGGGAAATTAAATGGTAGGGGGGCCGTGGCCTGGCCCGAAGCTCCGCTGTATGAGTATCATAACATGACAAAATTTTGTGCAGCTATCCGCCGTGTCACATTGCTCGGAAATTCTATGTATGATATAGAAACATCTATGATAATATAACCTATCTATGATATTGATGCCACCCCAAGGGTATAAGTGAGCAGCCCCGAGCACTTGAAGCAATACCGGTAACAAAAGCAACTTTCTAACGCTCTCCCTCCAGATCTTCAATTTTCACTAATTTCACTTAGCCCCAGGTCTCCCACTTCGCGCGTCCAACCTCCCAGAATCGTTCCCAAAACTTCATCGAGTGACACGCCATGAGCGTCTATTTCCAAATACTCAGGCGTAGCGGCATAGCGCCTACAAACCCGGGAATCTCCAATACGCGGGGCGGGCTACTTAAGTGCCCTCGCCCACGATACCAACAAGCTATCATAATATTATGATGGCAGATTCAAGACTTACGACATATGTTATCATACAGGTGGAATGTCAGCGAGGGTGGGTTAGGGTTACAAGGGTACAATGAAATAACGCCTTGGTCCCCTCACCACTCTTCCTTTCATTCCCTAAAATCAAATCACACCACAAACCTAGTGAGTCACGACAAAAATCCGAAGAACACAGAAGAGAGCTGGCTCGTTCGATCGCTAGAATCCGCAAATAAATAAAAAAACCCCCCATGGCTCCCTTCGACCTTGTCGTTGCCCAAAAGGTTCGGTTATTCTTCTCATTGCTCCTTTTGCTATGCAATAGATTTGCGATGCTGACTTGAGCGTAATGTTCGGCAGGCATCTCCGGGGCTCATCTACCCAGCGCTCATTGCGAGCAGTATCGTCAACGCCGGCGATAACATTCGGCCCGTTGCCACCATCACTTACAAAGATGTTGATCTTCTTGACAAGAAAGACGAGGCATCCGCGGTCGGGGTACAGTTTGACGGTGAAGAAATAATATATGGTCTTGAGGGTGTTCTCCATAGAATCCTCAAGTCTTATTCATCCGCCCTTCGGTCCCGTGCTGAGAGTACTGCTGTAGGCCGACTTTACAGAAAGGGAAGGGGGTATTCGGCTAACCGCTAATTAGGAAGACGAATGGATCAAGTTCAGCACTACTCGCTTGTCCGGTGGCGATTTCAAAGCTACTTCGGCTGCGCTTGAGGAATTGAACGACCACCTTACACTTCGCACGTTCTTAGTTGGCTATACCTTAACAATTGCTGATATTGCAGTCTGGGGGGTTCTTAATGGGAATGGGCAGGCTATCTCTTCTATTAAGAGAAATCACCTGCCAAACCTGGTCCGCTGGTTCAAGTATATTGGGTCTATGGAGAGAGTTACCATCTCTGTCAACTCTTTCAAGGCCGAGGCCAATACCAAGAAGAAGGCTAAGAGCAAGGAGACCAACTATGACATCGGCCTCAGGGACACTGAGAAGGGTGTCGTCACCAGATTCCCTCCGGAGCCATCGTATGTGCCACGCTTTGGATTTTATGCGGACCCAAGCTGATATGTGGAATAGCGGATATCTACATATCGGCCACGCCAAGGCTGCCATGCTGAATCAGTACTTCGCACAACACTACAACGGTACTATGATCGTTCGTTTTGATGACACTAACCCTACCAAGGAGAAGCAGGAATTCCAAGACAGTATCCTCCAGGATTTAGAGCTTCTGGGTATAAAAGGTGATAAAATTACCTATACTAGTGACCATTTCGACGCTTTATACGACTTTGCTATAAAAATGATTAAGCGTGGAAAAGCCTATTGCGACGATACCCCTCAAGAACAGGTAAGATCAAGGAAAAAGAAAAAAAGAAAAGCAAGATCCATAGATGCTAACATAGTCTTCAGATGCGTGCCGAGAGAATGAATGGGATTGCCAGCAAAAACAGAGACCGCTCTGTTGAAGAGAACATGGAAGTCTTCGGAGAAATGGCACGGGCAACCGAAGTCGGTACCAGGAATTGCCTTCGAGCAAAAATCTCAGTAGACAATCCTAATAAAGCCATGCGTGACCCTGTCATTTATCGCTGCAATCCATCCGTTCACCACCGCACTGGTGAAAGGTACAAGGTTTATCCCACTTACGACTTCGCTTGTCCCCTTGTGGATAGTATCGAGGGGGTTACCCACGCACTTAGGACCATTGAGTATAGAGATCGCAATCCCCAGTATTGGTGGATGTTGGAGGCATTGGGAATGAGAAAAGTTCATGTTTGGGACTTTGCCAGACTTAACTTTATTAAAACTCTTTTGAGCAAGAGGAAGTTGACCTGGTTTGTTGAGCAAGGACTTGTTTGGGGGTGGGACGATCCCAGATTCCCAACCGTCAGGGGAATTCGCCGCCGTGGGATGACCGTCGAAGCGCTGAGGCAATTTATTCTGGCTCAAGGACCTTCGAAAAATGTCGTGAACCTTGATTGGACCATCATCTGGGCCGGTAACAAGAAGGTGATTGACCCGATTGCTCCAAGACATACTGCTATCATCGAAAAATCCCAGTAAGTCCCCTCGGCATCATAAAGCTCACAAGATACTAACACATCATAGCATCAGAGCAACCATTGCCGGCGCTCCCTCCCCAGCCGTCTGTGAGGACAAGCCAAAGCACAAGAAGAATCCAGCAATCGGCACCAAAAAGACCTACTTTGGCAGCACCATCCTTCTCGACCAAGCCGACGCTCGTTCCTTCAGGGTAAACGAAGAAATCACTCTTATGGACTGGGGCAATGCAATTGTCACCTCTATCGAACGTGCCTCCCCCGAGTCCGATGTGACCTCCCTCACTCTCAAACTGCACCTCGAGGGCGACTTCAAAAAGACTGAGAAGAAAGTCACATGGCTTGCTGCCGAACAATCTCTAGTGCCTGTTGAACTTGTCGACTTCGACTACCTCATCACCAAGGACAAACTTGAGGAGGAGGACGACGTGGCTAACTTTGTCAATAAAGAAACTGAGTTCCGTGAAGACGCTATTGCTGACGAGAATGTCAGGGATGTGAGGGTTGATGATATCATTCAGTTTGAGAGAAAAGGCTACTACAGGTGTGATCGCGCGGCGGCGGAGGGAGTCAAAGCGGTGTTCTTTCTGATTCCTACGGGAAAGGGGGAGAAGCCGGCTGAGAAGAAGTAGGATGGCAATTCCAAAAAGGGATCATGTGTAGGAGATAGGTTGGTATGCCAAATCTAAAGCCTATCACCTCTAAACACTCATGACCAATGTGCGGAGTCATTCGACGGTATTATAATCACGAAATATCATTGTGCTAGCCTTTCAAAATCTCTTTGGCCCCTAGCAAGTGCTGACATGGATGTTTAACGCTGTGTGCTCCCTTATAAATTATTTAGACCCCCGAACGCATAGGCTTCAATAACCCTCGCAAATGGAACTCCCAAACCACCTAGCTCGGTGATACCACCCTTAATTCATTGAACACTCAACCCACAAACTCTAACCTCCGCCCCTCAAATCACGATATAACCCCATCCGCCAAACCTTCGTGCGCAGAGAGGCACCACAGTAAGCTTTTGACGATAGCGAAAACATCACACAAGCCACCCAAATCACCACAACCCGCCCAGACCTCTCCCCCACACCCCCCCCTCACAGGATAATAATTGTATTGAAACCTTCACCAGAGCCAATCCCATTCACAGCAGGGCACTCGTACCATACCTGGCGCAGAAAAAAGTGCCCCCCCTTCATCTAGTCCTAAGGGCAACCGAAAGCCGGGGGACCCCACAAAACATCTCGAGCCAAACGGATCCCCCGGTTTCTCACTCCCCCTTTTACTCACGCGCGATCTTCTCCGAGATGTTCCGCAGGTGGCCCCATCACCGCCACTGCACAGGGTACCTCCCTCACCCTTCTCCATTCCTTCCGGATAGGCCCGAGGGACACCGTAATGTACTACAGCATATTATACCCGTCGATATCTTCGGACCAGGCGAATAAAAACTATGTACTAGTGGGGTTTTGGTTTCGAGGATTGGGCAAGTACGCGGGTTTTCAAATGTAGAAGGCTAATGAGTGGTGTTTACTGCATGATGGATGACTGCCGGGAACTCTGGATGTGGAGACCTCTTACCGGTATTCGGTTACCCGCTGGAGGCTTCCAATGCGGTATTTGGTGGGTATTGTGGGAGAGACTCCTCTGGTACGGGTAAGGTGTTAAGAGAGCTTACCTCCCTCGGTGATTGCTATGGTACAGAAGGCTCTGCAAATATCATACAGGACATAGGCTCATCGGCCATGTCACGAAAGGTGCCAACGCAGTTGGCCGCAATGCGCCCGTGGGCCATCTGCTTGTCCCACAGTACTCGTACAGTACTGTGCTGTGCTGTACCCTCCTTCCTTGCTATTTCATGGCAAGAACGGCTCGAAATACATTATTTCTCTAAAACTTACCCCCCAGCTTTATCTGGAACCGAATAAATGAATGAAATAAACCTTTCTATAAAAATTTAATTTTAATAATAATAATACAAGTGGACAACCAACCAGGAGTGGAGCGAGCGACCGAACGAGCAAAGGAATAAAAAATGTGTAAAAAATGTACAAAAGAAAAAGCAAAGTGATATATAATACAAAAGAAAAAGAAAAAGAAAAAGTCCCAATTGATACACGCAGGAAGTGTGCGTCCATGTAAACACCAATTGTTACTTTTGTCCAACAAAAAACCTCCCGCGAGGTCCGGAAGCAGCACAATACGAAACCAAATTCCCTGCTCCATCAGCCGCAACGGAATAGAAACCATTAACTACTCCGGAGTAACACATCTAAGACAATATAAGAGATAAAAAAAGCACCATAACATCAGATTCACCGATTATCACCCGGTGCTTTGAGAGCTACATTTACCATCTTTCCCCGTTCGACGCGGCTACCCTCTTCCTCCTCTTCCTCTTCTATTCCCTCGACTCCCCCTTCGACATCATCCCCAACCTCCTCGTCCACTTCCCTCTCTCCCAAAGTGCCCCAGTGTCTTAGCAGCGGTGCTGGTACCTCACCGCCGTGTAACTGCCACTCCATTAACCGGGAAAACGGACCGTCCCTAGCACTCAACTCCCTAAAACTGCCCGTTTCCGCTACCCTACCATCAATTCCTAGCACAATGATCCTATCGCTCCGTTTAATAGTGCTAAGCCTATGTGCGATAGAAATTGTCGTACAGTCACTCTTCATAAGCCCGTTAAGCGCCTCGTTCACCGCCGTTTCGCTCTCAGCATCCAGCGCACTAGTGGCTTCGTCCAGAACCAAAATGTCCGGGTTCTTGACAAGCGCTCTCGCAATCGCGATTCTCTGCTTTTGCCCTCCCGAGAGCATGGCGCCTCGGGCTCCCACGTAGGTTTCTAGCCCATCGGGGAAATCAGAAATAAAGGTGCAGTTGGCTTTCCTAGCGGCGGTTATGATTTCGGATCTTGTTGCTGTGGGTTTTCCGTACGAGATGTTTTCCGCGATGGTGCCGGAGAAGAGGACTGGTTCCTGGGAGACTAGACCTATGCGACGACGGAGAGATTTTAGGTTCATGGTGGAGACGGGGACGTCGTTGATGGCTATATTGCCGGAGGTGGGGTCGTAGAAGCGGAGAAGTAGGCCGCCGATTGTGGACTTTCCCCCACCGCTAGGGCCAACTATAGCTACGTTTGTGCCCGGCGGGATGGAGAAGGTTAGGTCGTTGAAGATTGCTACGGCCGGACGGGTGGGATAGCTAAAGCAGACATTTTCGAATTTTATGGTGCCGCGGGCTGAGGTTACAGGAATTCCGACTAGCGAAATCGTTAGCAGAGTTTTGAGAAGATTATTGAAGAAGATCACCTGTTGGCGATATGGAGGGTTTTCGGTCTTGGAGTTCAAAAAGGCGACTCGCTGCTCCGACACCTTTCATCAATTCCGAGTAAAAACTCGAGAGACCAAAGAGACTGGACCCAGCGTACGCAGTGTACCTACTCCAGTTTAGTACAAGTTTGGTAGTTGTTGGAGGGTTCGACAAACATCAAGAATGAAGATAGCTCCCCAATGCTTATAGCTCCAGATTTGACCTGCTGTCCCCCAATATAAAGAATCGCCAAAATGGTCATATTTCCAATTAGACCCGTCTAGTGAGACCACTAAAGTCAGTTACTAACGCTTATTGCATTACTCGATTAGGAAAACAAACTCACACTACTAAAAAATGTAGCAGTTATCAAAGACTCCTTTTTACCAAGTGCGAATATCTTCTTAACTTGACGATTGTATCTCGAAACCTCTAATATCTCACCTGTAAATGCCTGACTAGTTCGTACATTGCCAAGCCGTTCCTCGGCAATCTTCGTCAACGTGCCAAGGTTCCTCTGAATCTTCCTACTCAGATTCCTGATGGACCGTCCATAAAAGAAAGCTCCAATAGCAACCGGTGGGAACATGATGCTCAGCACAGCCGTCAACTTCAAACTGACATAAGCCATCAATCCAAGACCAGCGGTTCCAGTAACAAGTGCACGGAGGCCATCGGACACGTTCTGAGTGATACTCTTACCGACAACGACTGTATCCGAGGAGAGACGGGAGATCAAGTCCCCTATACGATTAGCGTCGAAGAATTCGGCATTCTGAACGTAGGTCCTGTGGAAGAGCTGCGATCTGAGTCGGGCTACAATACGTTCGCCGATAATTCGGAGGAGAACTATGCGACCATAATTGCATGCCGCACCGAGGCATAGAACCTAGATAAAACGATTAGTTTTCCGTCCTCGAAGGAGCAGGAATGACTCAATTACCCCTCCAAGGACCATGTAGAACTGCGGTAGTTGTAGTCCAAGCAGAGTGCCCACATCGGTCCGTGTTGCCATGTCGAGAATTTTGCCAATCGAGAACCTAAGATGGTCTTAGTATTTGCCCCAAAAAATGAGGACCCGGGGGACGTACGGGATAGACATCGAGATTGCCGAGCTCATCAAGAGAAAGACGAACGCAACTGTAACCCAAACTCTAGCATTTAGACAGCATACCCAAGCATCTCCCCAAGTTCTACGTACCTGATAGCCATTTAGCTTCCGGGCGCGCAATTTTCAATAATCGAACTATTTCTCCAAGAACCGGTTTCACAGCACTCGGATTCCCATCTTTATGCAAGCGCGCAGAGAGATTAACTTGAGCAGCCTTGGTAGCCTTCTCTGAGCGACCAAAGGCCTCAAATTCGAGTTCAACCGAGGTGGATTTTTGAGGTTCAGTAAGCGGCTTTTCCGTGGTATTACCGCTCCGGACTTCACGGAGTATCGGTGATGTGGACAAACATCTCCCCCGGGACCAAACAGCACTTCGAGAGACACAATTGAACGGAGGGAAGCCTGGAAAGGGCCTTTGAGCTTGTAGCAATGGCTTTCGTAATTGTAACCGTAATTGTAACCCGAGCAATGGGGTTGAGCTCCCTGAGAATAGACGAGTGGTTGGAGTGACAATTGTCTGTGCTTTGGCAGAGTGACATATTAACCTCGGGGGAGGAGGAGTGAAACCGGTTACCCGTGGACATGTCGCCGAGCGAAGAGAGGACGACAGAGAGGGCGAGGACCGCATGGCGGAACTGGAGAACCAGACGGCTGCTCACAACAGGCTTCTTATCTGACGAGAAGTCTGTAAAAGTGATCAATATAAAGTATTTCCCACCAAAATGAAGGAAAAGGGGTCGATTTATTGTTGGTTGATAGATTGTTTGTTCTAGGGGGAGAGTTTTCCTTCCTTCGTCGTTGCCATGGCGGGGAATTGAAACAACTCTTCGGCATTTCGATATCTACCGGTATCCAAAATTCTGGAACTTTCACTGCCAAGACTTTATTATTCCCTTGTGAGCCTCAGCTTCGACCCCTCCATGATGTGCGAGGCTGCGAGGGTCTCTCCTCCCCAGAACTCCTTCCCTACCTATACCCATTCTATTATCCTAATAATATAATATTATCATTTTAAACTCCTCCCTTTGCACCTCCTTCACTATAAGTCGCGCAATAATTGCTATTGAACACTTCCTCTTAAAATACGGTTCTCCAGTGGAGCTGATCTAATCACCCCACCTTACCTTCCTCCCCCATTCACCTACTTACGCCCCCCTATTGACCAACAATCATGGTTCTCGACTACTCAAAGTGGGATAAGTGGGTGCCCGTCGGCTAATTATCGCTATCCACACCTCTTCAAGCTAACCTACGACACAGTATCGAACTCTCCGACGACTCCGACATCGAAGTCCACCGTGAGCCCCACCAAGCCAGAACCTCTCCTCTTCCGACTTTTTGAAATGAACTCTCTAGCTAACTATCATATTTGACAGCAAATGTCGACAAGCGCTCTTTCATTAATGCCAAACGGCGACAGATTCACGAGCAGCGCGCTATGCGAAAGCAGCAGATTACGAACCTTCGTACCGAGCGTTCGATGAACAATGCTCTCCTCTCCCGTGTTTCGCAGCTTATATCCACTTTGGACGCCGGGTCAAAAGGCTCTAAATCCCCTGAAGAAATCGTTTTCCAATCTCTCATGGATATCTCTTCTGCCGATAATAATCCTCAGGAATTTACTCCCCCGGAGGGCGCTCCTTCGTATGCACAGATGATGGCCTCGCTTGTCGATTCCATAAAGAAAGAGATAGACGAGGAGAACCCGGATGACCGCTGGACCTCCTTTTTGAACAAGCTCAAGGAGCATAAGGTTAAGCTCACAGGTGTATACGAAGATTCTGGAAAGAGATTGGCAGACCTGGAGAAGGAAGACAATGCAAAAATCACTAGTGACAGTATTCACGACGGCTTTTCCTCCGGACACGTTACCAAGGAATCTCCGCTTCCGAAGAAGGAACCAGCAAAGAAGACGCAGAAGGTTCAAGCGGTTGAGCAACTTAACCCGGGTGTCAAGGCTAAAGGGCCGCTGGCCACAGATCCACCCTCCGATGCCGATGCCGAAGAGGGCGGCGATGAGGCTGATGAAGACGAAGACCACATTGAGCCAACAGCGCTTGGCAGGGAATTCTCACATATCAAAATGGGCGACTACCGCGCATGCATGGAGTTTATCTCCCGTAATTCAGCTGTTGTCGCGGAGAAGGAAACCGATGGTCTTCTGATCGAAGCTTTCAACTCGCAAATCGCCGGGAAAGAAGACTACGCAAAGCAATGCGTCCACCAAGCTCTCCTTCTACAGTACTGCCGCCAACTCGGTCGCGATGGAATAGCTCTATTCTTCAGAAGGTACATATAGCCCCTCTCCGCCATCAACCACAATAATTTCATTAACAATCAATAGGATAACCACCCCAAACCACCAAGCCCAAAAGGTCTTCCACGAAGACGTTACCACAACCTATGCACGGATCCGTGAGCGCGCAGCAGCAATCGCAACCGAGAGCTCAAACGAAAACGCCGAGCAGATCCAACTCCATGCAGTCGACCCGAACACTCAAATCTCAATCGCTGTACCATCGGTCGACAGCGAGGATCCTGACATCCAAAAGTCCCGCACAATCTTCGAATCCTTCCCTCCCGGACTACAACGTGCTCTGGGGAGCGGTAGTCTGGACGAAGTGAACAAGGTCCTCGGTAAAATGAGCGTAGAAGAGGCAGAAGAGGTCGTGGGACAACTAGGAGAGGGGGGCATGCTATCTTTGGAACCACAGATTATCGACGCTACCACCCAAGAGGGACAGCAAGTGCTCAGGAAGATTGAGGAGGAGGAGCGCGCGGCGAAGGCGAACGCGTCGAGTTCTCCAGATATCACGGAGACGGACAGGAAAGGCAAGGGTATAAGCAAGGAAGAAAAAGGTAAAGAGGAAGAAGCATTAAAGGAGGAAGATCTGGCGAACGAGATCGACTAGGAGGCCTTTCTCCTCCAGTTTCATTAGTATTATAATTCCTCTGGGTTCCCGTTTGTTTATTTTCTCTTGTGGTCGATTGTCTGGTTTTATTCTAGTTTATTTTTTTAGCCTAGTCTGTCGAGTCTTGCCCAGGCTACATACACTGTGTCTGGAAGAGGCAGGCAGGGCAGTCAGCCGGTCAGTCGGTTAGTTGGTTAGGTAGTCGGTCAGTCACCTTTGAGAGAGGCAATTGGACTCGATCTACCTACCGCTTTATTATGTCTCTCTTTTCCTCTAGTTCCTCGCTTGACCGAGCAGTGCCCTTCAGGCTTTAGCCCGGAATCCAGCCCAGTGGAGTATCCCTCACCGTGCCCGATTTAGTCTCATAGGAGCTCCTCGGATCTGGTCCGCTAGCAATTTCACCCATACGAGTGATGGGCTATGAACTGGTATGACTTGCCCAATTACTCGTACCGTACTATAGAGTATTAATATATGATACCACAACACCATAATCCACCAACCACGCCCAACCCCAGAGTCGGATGCAGTAACCTGAGCTGGGTCACCATAAATCACTAACACCGTATCATATCATTCTCCCTTCATATTCTCCGTTTCAAGCTGGTGGAAAGCCCTCGGCCATTACTCGCATCATACCGTATACAACCCACTATCCCTACCCCCACCCCTGCAAATCTAGTTTACAACCTAGTTACCCTCCCTCCCACCGCCACCACCACCGATAAACCCAATGATTAATCACCCACCCACCCCCCTTCACGAAGGGTTCGTCGTCAGATCACGATCAATATCCCATATCAGACAATCTCGTATGATATTCAACACAATGGAATAACCTCAGCGATAAATACATGTATCCAAATCTACCCACCAACCAGCAGACAAGAACGAGCAAATTATTTATCCATTCAATCCATCCATTCAAATCTCCGGTTTCCATTCCGTGAAATACCAGACGTAGCGTATCTATCATACTCGCCCAATACAATTCCCCTAACCCACCACACACACACATCACACATCACGAAATACCATCGAAGGGCGTGAAGATCGAGTGAGAGAAACCCCTGGTCAGAAGAGGAAAGGAATTGGAACGAGATATTGCTCTTCTCGATTATTAAGGAGAATTTTCTCCAAGTGCCGGAGGCGGGGCGGGTGGGGGGTACGACGCCACAGCATATTCGCACAATCTGACTAAACGTACGAGTACTGTGCTCGAGGGCCGGATCAAGCTAATGGCAGAAGTAAGGAAAATCGAATCGTCGTGATCCCAGTGACGCGAGATAAGTCAAGACCGGTGGGGTGCGGAGCAGTACGAATCTGTCATGATAGAAGAAAGCGAGTGGCGAGAAAATCCGGAGGAAAACCGAATATCATACATCCCCCCCGTTACAGACCCCACGCAGACCGGCCCCGCTGGAATGTATGTATGATATCCTCTTTCACCCGAGTTACCCTACGGTATCATGCATCCAACCTCCAGTAGTGTATAGCTAAAAAGGGAAGGGGGGTCCTGGGGGGACGAGTGAGAATAAATGACTTGAAACAAATCGTGAGCAGCTGTATTTCGCGCTCCAAATTTAGAAGAAATAATGATGATACCGCCAGGTTTTGGACTTGGAAATAGCAGGCGGTCCGGGTGTATTCGCGCGGCGGTGGGGTTGGACGTCGAAGGGGGGGTTCCTGTACGAGTACCGTACAGTGTCCAACCTTGACTCGGACGGGCTAGTGGGGTAATAGAACACGGGTGGCGACGCGGTGGACACATCGCCGCTCTCTGCACCTCGGTTGTTCTTGGGGAATAATATCTTGGATTAGACCGTGAGAACCCTCAGCGAGGGCACTCTCAGCGAGGCTCGGCGAGACTTGGCTGCAAAAGCTCCTTTATTTTAACTACAGCAGCAAGCCAAGCCATGCCGCGCCTCGCTGAGGGTGTCGCCTCGCTGAGGGTTCACACGGTCTACTTTGCCAGAGTATGATATCAATGACACCATGATACCCCCATCATAGCACAGCCCTGCCAAAACCATCCTAATACCGAGTGATGTCCCATGCCCCACCTACCAAATTGAAGTGAAGAACGCCATATCATACTATTGTACACTATATACATCTCCCTTCCCACTTCCCTCATGTTTTCCTAGTCCAGTAAACAAAGGATACCACCCAATCCACAGAATTATCAGCTCACAGTAGACGAGAAAAAAGGAAGAAAAAACCTAGACTAGCCTATGGTAATCATATCCAGTCATGAGAAGGAGAAAAGGTACACCGTTGCGCAGGCCTTTGAGTTAAAACGCAACTCAACGCAGCAGAAAGTGAAAGGGTGAATGAAAAGGAAGAGAGAAAGAGAGAAAGAAATTCCGAATGATAAATAATAATGATAATAATAATACACCCTGACTTTGCCGATGCCACTTTCATTTCCACCTTAGTGGAAGGCATCCTCATCTTTGACCTTCCTCTGTCTTGGCTTACGAGTCTTCTTAACGCTGGGCGTGGCATCTCCACCCCCGCCTGCGCCCTCCTCGGCGTCGCCACCAGAGCCGGAGCCCGCGCCACCTTGGTTCTCCGCGGGGAGGGGGATGTCCGGGACTTTGGCAATGATTTCGGCGAGGAAGTCGAATTGGTCCTCATGGAGGACAGCTTCTTTGAGGTGACCGGCAGTAATGCGCTTACTGTTGCGCATACGTGCTTGGAGGGCGGCTTTGTCGCAGAGGGACACCATGAAGAGTTCTAGAGCTTTGGAGACGACGACCGGGGTGACCTTGTTGTTCGAGCAATGTTAGTTTATTTATCGAGGGAGGTAGAGGAAACATACCTGTGCGACCTTACCGACATCCTCATCTGCCTGCATAATACGCTTAATTCTCGCAACGGGGAACTTGGTCTTAATAACCACACCAGTTCTACCGGTCGCCGCCGAGCCGGTAGCACCGGTAGAGCTCGACTCGCCATTAGCTGGAAAGGTAGTGTTGAACGGGGTTGTAGGAGTGTTCGGGTTATTGGCCGCAGCGGCGCCACGGCCACGGCGTCCGCGCCCGCGACCAACCTTTTCGGTAACGGGGGTGGTAGGCGGAACCAAAGGGATGGAAACTGCGGAGGGAAGCTGTTGGTGCGGCTGGAAAGGCGGAGGCAAGGAACCTGCGACTCCGGTGATGGGATGAGTGTTGTTGTAGTAGCCGGACATTTCTTCGTCAGTTGGGTGGGACATTGGCGGTTGAGCAACCGTTTTACGACACCGGCAGTGTGTGTGTAAAGCACCAGTAATGTGAACGGGATTGTGTGCGGTCGGATTTTCAATGGTAAGCGGGTAGGTAGCAGGTAGGGGTCGAGTGGGATGGTGGGTTGCTTGGCCGGGTGGATCGACGTGTAGGCTTGAATAGGATGGGATTATGGAGAAAGTCGATTGGCGGGTGATAGAAATTTCGCTATTTTGCGGGGGGGGTAGGGGATAAGGTAGGGTGATGGGATCCTTTTCTGGTGTATTAAAGGAAAGAAATGACCCCCCTTCTGCAATGCGGCGGCAAGTTCAAAGTCGGGTCAGTAAACTTGACCATATATGACTGCAGCCAGGGCAAAATCCATCCAACCAGCCAAGTGTCAACTCACCAGGATAACAAAAGTTTCGAAACGAAAGCCTTGTCTAACTTATGTCCCGGACCCGAACTAATAAATAACGAAACCACTGACCACAATGACCACGGCAGGGGCAGAGGGGTAACGGATATATTTGTGTCTGTGCACCCTTCCTTCGAGAATCCCAGGGTTGCAGCGAGAGGGTTAAAGATCGAAAAATAATATATAAATTCTCCCGGTTAGAAAAAAGGGTTGTCAACAGCGGTTACCAAGCAACCTTCATTATGAAAATCCTAAAATAGAAGAAAAAGGAAAAATGATTTGTGAGAGGAGGGTTTGGGGGTTGAGGGAGGAAAGAAAAAAAAAGAAAAAGAAAAAGAAAAAGCCGTGTGCGTGTGAACGGGCAAAGTACTGTGAGAAAATGGAGGGGCGACAGAAGAGTCCTTATATTTTTTTTGGCAACCACATCTTGGAGAGGATTCAACGCCAAGAAAAATGTAACCTTGTTCCCTCCCTTTTCCCATTTTTGTTTTTTTCTTTTCAACCTTTCCTTTCCTTTACTCGTATCATAGAAATGAAGAAAGAGAAAGAGAGGCGTGCGGTTTGGAGGGTTCAAAGCTATCATACCCACAAAATACTCCTAGCCCAAGCTTGGTCACGGTGCTTCTTGCTAAAAGGTAAGGGCAAGGCAGGAGAAGGGGGAAGGGAAGAGGAGGAAGGAAGGATTGTGCGGGAAAAAAGGAACGAAAAAATTGAAATGAGGCTTGTGACTTATGGTATTTTGTCTGACCCTCCTTCCTTCCCCTTGGCTCTCCCCCGCCATCCAAGTTAAGGTAGGCCACCATCGCTGCCGGAGCACAACCACCATATCTTCCCTTCCTTTCCCCTTTCTCCTCCTCCCTTCCCCTTCAACAAACAATGTCGAATGAAGATAACCGAGCAAACCAAAATTACTACAAATCTCCCCCTCTAACCCTTTTCTCCCACTTCCTCCAACCCTCTTCGGCCTCTCCTAACCTGTCCAACCTACCCATCCCATCCGCCCTACCGTATTCCCTCTGCGCTCCATCCAGCCTCATCCTGCACAAACCCACCCTCGCACCAAGAAAACCCCCCGAATGGAGCCATGCCCCTCTCGCCGCAACATAAGCTCCGCTCAGCGGCCCTGTCCTGGAAAAAGCAAGAAACCTGATTCATTTTCGTGGTCTCTTCTTCTCCGGGGAAGCAGGGCTGTGGTACGGACCACTGTGTTAGGAGTGGGCGGGGTTTGTTCGGGTTCTAGTTGATTGGTTTGTTTTCATTAACAGGAGGGTGCGGCGTGTGCGGGGATGGGAAGGACGAAGCCAATGGTGGGCGAGGTGGATGTGGATGGGGCAATGGGGGACACGAGGGAGACGGCGGGAGGGTTCGGAGGCGTGAGAGGTGGGTTGGGAGAGAATGTTTCGATGATGATGGAAAAATTACTTGATCTAATCTGACGACATTTGCTTGTTTGTTTGGTTGTTTGGTTCGATTTGGTTGTGTTTGGGAACGCGTGTGATGGGGGTAATCTGGTAGGTGCCGTATGTGCTTGTTCCCGTGCCTTGTGCCTCGTTGGTCCATGATGTGGATTGATGGAATACTGGTGGGATGATGGATAATAGCTGACTAAGCTGGGATTACAACGGCATGATCTACAAATATATTAGACTAATGCCTCAACAGAGCTGCTTGTGCTTTAATGTAACTACTCGAGTACTCGAGTAGAGCGAGTGATCTTTGGTGTGATCCTGTAAAAGTCGTAGCGCAGGCAGCCGGCATAAGCTTATGATACCGTAAGCACAGCATGATACCAGCATCATAGCTTCGAAAAGCCCAATCACCTCAACCTCACCCCTCCATAAAAGCACTGCGGTAGTCTACATACCAAGCCCGCCGAACCCAAGAAAGCCACCACACTCTGTCTGCACACAAGCTCGCCCCGTCCACTCGAGAACACCTCCCTCCACTGTAAAATCATGGAACCACTCAGCCGAACAGGCGCTAACACCGAACCAGAAATTCAGTCGAGCCCCCCCCTCCGCCAACCGGGGTACGATACAAGTATCCGAATCTATCATCTATGATAAAGCCATCTCTATCTCCATTATGATCCATGACAAGTACTAGCTGGAAGAACAGTAGTAACGTTCGTATTGTTGTATTGTATATGTATTTGTGTATTGTTTTATTCGGCGGGTATGCGAGTGTTTGGTGGCTGATATGGCCGATTCAGATGGCCGAATGCTTGTTTCACAAGATAGCTAGCCAGCCAACTGGCTAGTAGACTACTTCACGGAACGTGATGGGTATGAGTATTATGAGTGCTGTGGTGGACTGTTTTAGCTCTGGGATGTAACGAGTCCATATATCGTACACTCCGCCACATCTAACACTGAAAGGCGATCCCCTCCTTCTCTGTCGTGACATTCCCACCACCGGCAGAGAATCCTGTTCCATCACACTTGATCAATACCATTCCTCTTTCAGCCTTCTCCTTCTCCTTCTCCTTCTTTTTCTTCTTCTTCTCCTCCTTCTCACCCAGGCTCCCACTAAGTAGCTCATCACAAACAAAGCACGTGACTACGCCTCCTCCTCCTCCTCCCTCCTCCTCCTGACTAGCGGAAACAAATTTATCGGCGCAGGGCTTGCATATTACATGCCCACACGGTTTCGCCACTATCCATCACCATCAGCTCAAACTTTCCTCCAAGCGCATCTGGGGAAGGGGGACTCACGCATCGCCTTGGTGGAATTACTCAAACCACGTTTGCACGCTGGACATACGCGCTGTGCATCACCATGGTTCGTCTTCTCATCCTTCTCCTCGTGAAAGTGGACGGTTGTCAGTGTTTTCAGGGAGTAATTGTGTATGTGTGACTTTTCCGAGGCGGGGCAGACGGGGTGGAGCTTTAGAGGCTTGGGCGGGAGGGTTGAGGGGGAGATTGACGGGGTTAGACTGGGCACCCAGAAGGAGGGGAGTTTAGTGGCTGAGGCTAAGGCCTGGTTGGTGATTTGCGAGTTAGTTAGGTAGGTAGGTGCGGTAGGAAAGAAGGGGGAGGATATGCAAACCTTTTCACCATTCAAGAGGAGACGAGCTTTCGTCCTCTCCTCACGAGCAATACGGAGTAATTCCTCTTCGTCCAGTTCAAACTTCCTCTTCCTCTTCCTCTTCCCCTCCCCACCCCCCACTTCTTCCACAACTTCCGTCCCATCAACGACAACCCCCCCACCACTACCAACCTCCAACCCCATCTGCAACAACTCAAACTCCCTCACGCTCCTCCCCCTGACCTCCTCCTCCTCTCGCCGCCTCTCCTCATCCTCCTCCCCCCTCCGCCTGTCCAGCTCGGCCTGCATGCGCTTGATCTCCTTGCGCTGGCTGAGCAAATTCTCCACGGCGCACTCCCGACAAAAGAGATCGCCCATCGGACACGCCACCGGCTCGCGCGCGCGCATCAGACAGAGCGAGCACGCATCTAGCGGCTTGAAACTGTCGCGCGTCAGCCGCGTGCGCTGCCTGCCGTAATCGCCCTTCAGCAGGGAGCGTTCGTAGGAGCTGTGAGAAGTTGGTTAGCATGTAATCGACGGGTCGAGAAAAAAGAAGGGGGGAGCAACGTGAAGAATGCGAGGGAGGTGTTTCTTTTCGAATGTGACATTTTTTATTTATTTATGTTGTGAATTGTGGTGATGGTGATGGTGGTGGTGGTGGTGGTTGTGGTTGTGGTGTGGTTTGGGTGGACGGGTGGATGAGATGATAGACAAGGTATCATACGAGTACGAGTACTTGTAGGGCACGATACGATTGGATACCCTTGTGTGGCTGACGGTTGGGCTTTGCCACTTGGCAGTCAGAAAGTCTCACTCGGTTTCTATACACCGTGATCCAATTGGGGGGGAAGCCGGTGGGATCTTTCGCCTAGGAACCGGAGTGTCGGGGGGGGCGTCAATCGAGTGTGTGCGTAGTACCAGTAGGTGATAATACAAGGAGAAGAAGCGCTGAAACGATCTCACACTGAAAAGTAAAGTTGAGAAATTTGTGGTGGAGCACAACTCTTGATAGGCTCGTGAAAGTTACCATATGGTACCGGTACTGTGCAAGTAGTAATCACGGGCACAATGTGCTCGGAAATGACTTTTTGTTTTCCCCTACGAGATCCTATGACCACCATCATATGAAGCACTACGATATCGACTCGCAACAGTTTATTTCCTGCGATTTTTGAACAACATCAACACAGTACAAACCACTCCTTGCCCCCCCCTCCCTTCACCGTCCGAATGCGATCAACCACCTCCTAATTGATAAAGTTTGTACAAAAAAGGTGCAAGATAACACTACAAAAGACATAATCCGCAAACGCTCGCTCGGGGGAAACACTGGAAAACTCGGACTTATTCGCGGGGTTAGATTGTATACGTAGAGAAGCTACCGTATCAATCGTCCATCAGCCAGCGGAAACGAGCAAAAAGCGTGAGCAAGAGAAGAGATATGGGAACAAACCAGTCAACACGAACTGCCCCACAGTGGCGGAGAATCCAGCTAGGAAAGCATTGAAGGGCTGTAAGCAAAAGAGTGCTCATTTGTTAGTCCTCATGGTCTGGGATAGATGGATGGATAGGAGACGAGAGACATACGTAATTCCCAGCGACAACGCAATAAACGAACTGCAGCACACCCATGACCACCAGGAATCCCAAAAACGCGTCAATCAGTTTCGTGCGCTGGGGGGTGCTCTGAGAGTAGTTGCTGAAGATGTCTCCGAGGATCGAGAGCGGGTCCGAGAGAGCATTATGTGAGGTGTGGGATTTCGGGGCTGGTGATGAGGAGGAGAGAGCTGCTGATGCTGGGGCAGTTGGTGCGGAGGTGGAGGAGGTGGAGGAGAGGTTCTTTTTCGTTGGCATTGTGCGTGTATGGTGTAGGTTACAGTATTCTGGAGGTCTTGGTGAACTATTTTTCTGTAAGGAGAAGTTTTTCGGGAGGAAGCAGGAGGGTACAGTATAATATTGTGCTCAAGTGAGGGATGGCTTGTGGAGAGGGATGGATGGTGGTGGTACAGGCGACGTTGTCCAGAGCTGAAGCTCTTCGGACGGGCCTCAAGTGCGATGCAGTTATGGGACTACGGTAGGGTTACCAGATACAGGTGGTTCACGAATACCGGTACCTGTACTCAAGCATGATATCATACTTGAATCTACCAACTATATGATCAAGTACTCGTACCATGTGTAAGAGTCACTTTGGGGGTCCGAAGAGAGATGGATACATTTCCCTCATAATCTTCTATCATGCATAATTATGACACATTGGTATCATACTGGTGGGGAATTCAGGATATCGTGCTGTGGAGAGGTGGGAGGGACCCTTTAAAACCCCGTTTCCCCTGGAAATCCGTGGTTGCCGGTGCAACCGCAAGGGGGTATGATACAAAGCGATTGTTATGTATGATAATATTATGTTTCTGTTTACCCTCTCTTCCCCCCCCCCCACCTCCCTGTCACATTCTTCTCTTCCTCGCCTGCTGTGTCTGTTTTCTGCTGCTGGGTGGAAGGAGAAAAACGCTGCCCCACGTAAATCTGGGCGACTGGCAGATAACTTGAATCTTCCATTCTTCGTATCGCCTTGTTACTGCCACCGTTGATAACCCACCCAAACATCGACCTCCCCCCCCCACCATCCTTCCATACCTATTCCCTTCCTCCGACCATCGTCTTCGAGATCTGTGCTTTCCTTTTCACGCTTTTAGAACCCTCTATTTTGCGCTTCGTGAGATTTTCTGCGACTGTCACTTGCGCCGGTTGCTGCACCAACCGCTAGAGTGGCCATCATGGATTCGGAAAGAAGTGTTAGTCCTTCCCGAACCCGCCCTCCTGCTCCACCCCCTGCATCCTCCATTTTTTCCCCTACGAGTACCTTTGCCCTCAACCCTTATTCCTCCTGCTGACGGCTTGCCTCGAAAATCTTTCTAGTTCGTGTATCCGCACTCCTCCCTTCCACGGCCGGGGAGTAGCAGTAGAATTCCACCACCAACGCCCTCCCTTTTTCCTAAAGTTCTCAACGAAGTTCCCCCAAATCCACGAGTTTCAAGCGACGCCGCCATGATGCCCCCACCGTCTCAAGCTGTGACTGATTCAATGAAGCAAAGAAGTAACAGTGCCTCGGGTCGGTCTCCCAATCATTACTCCTCCTCCTCCTCCTCCTCACCCTACCATGGAACCACTCCTGGATCTCCACTTTCCCCAAGACCCCTGCCATGGAACATTACTAAGCGAACAGTAGTGAATGGACAGCTTACCTCTAAACGGATCACCCTCGCCGAGCGGGCGGGCACCGGCGGGAGGAGCGCGGTACCCACTTCGGCCATGAAGCCGGCACACGCCAGGAGTGTGAGTACTGGTATCGGGAGATCGACTTCGACCGCATCGAGCACCTTCTCGAAAAGTGTTGGAGGCAGGCCGAACTCCTCTCTGGGAATGTCCAAGGGTTCCGCCATTCCTACCGGAGCTAGACCGGCAAGTGCCCAAGGCTTCCGACATCCTGGCGGTGGGGAGAGCGCATTGGAAAGTGGAGCCAAGTCTGTCATGAAGAGGAAACGTGAGCTCGGCGCGCATTGTCTCGGGGGTTTGTTTGTTTATCTGCCTTGCTGACGGGGGTATAGATACCGATATCAAGGGGAGACTCGAAGATACCGAAGCCGCAATTGCGGAGATGCGAGAGATCCAAGCCCAGGAGCGTGTCGAGACTATGGCCCTTAAGGAGCAGCTCGAAGATCATAAACTGAGAGGTGAAGAGCCTCCGAGAGGAATTGGTAAGGGAGTATACACTAACGGTGGCGATACAGCATATCAACTTGAAACAACTCGTGTGACCTTGGAGACCCAGAACACCCAAGCTCAATTCGAATTGGAGTTATACCAGAAGAAGACTTCCGAGCTGGAGAGGATCTTGGGCGACGAGCGGATGGCTCGTGCGGTTGAGAGAGATGATGCTTCAAAGAGGCTGCGAGATGAAACCGACGAGATTAGACGTAGACTTAGAGATGAGATGGATGGAATTATCCGGTCGCATAGGGAAGCGCTGGAGACCATGGAGAGAAGGGCCCGGAATGATCTGGAGGATGAAAAGTCCGCTCGGGCAAGGGAGATACAAGAGTTGAAGATGCAAGCTGCGATGGAAAAGCAGAGGATGGAACTGGAGATGGATGGGAGTGGGCGTGATCTTAGGGCGATAAAGGCAGAGCTTGAAACAACCAGGATGGAACTCGAAAATGCGAGAAATGAGCTCCAGAGGGAAAAGGTGATGTCGGCTAGTTTGCGGGATAGCTTGTCCGAGCAGTCTGGAGCGACCCTTACTCTCGAGTCTTCGTCGCGTGCTCTTCGGGCTCGTGTGGAGGTTCTCGAAAGTGATGGGAGGGCTCAGGCTAACAATTATGCTGAGTTGGAGGAGAAGCTCCGACAGTCATATGAGGAGACTAGAGTTGCTCAGGAGAAGCTGAGAGCTGAGGAAACCTTGAGGCGAAAGTTGCATAACCAGGTTCAGGAGCTCAAAGGGAATATCAGAGTGTTTTGCCGTGTACGGCCGACGCTTCCTTCTGAGTCGGAGATGCCGGCAGATATTAGGTTCCCAAATGCTGGTGGAGAGAGCAGGGAGATTGAAGTTATGGGCGCCACGGAAAAGAGCGCAATGGGCAATGTCGTTACCAAGAATTATCCCTTCCAGTTTGACAAGGTTTTCGGACCTACAGCCCATAATCCGGACGTTTTCGAGGAGATCTCGCAGCTGGTGCAAAGCGCTCTTGACGGGTATAATGTTTGCATTTTCTGTTATGGTCAAACTGGCTCGGGAAAGACGTTAGTACCCTTCTCGGTACTCGTACATGGGCCCCGTATTCCCCTTGCTGACGAATGGATAGATACACAATGTCCTCGGAAGACGGCATGATACCCCGCGCCGTGCACCAAATCTATGCGACGGCAAAAGAACTGGGGGAGAAAGGCTGGAGCTACAAGATGGAAGGCAGCTTCGTAGAAGTCTACAACGAAAATATCAACGATCTCCTTGGGCAAGCCGACGACTTTGATAAGAAGAAGCACGAAATCCGGCACGATCCCAAGGAATTGAAAACCACGATAACAGACATCAACACGGTTACACTGGACAACCCAGCAAAGGTCGAATCAATCCTCCGCCGCGCCTCGCAAACACGCTCCGTGGCCGCGACCAAAGCAAACGAGCGCTCCTCCAGATCGCATAGCGTGTTCATACTGAAGCTCATCGGGCTCAACTCTGTTACTGGCGAGCGCAGCGAGGGAACGCTAAACCTGGTAGATCTAGCCGGTAGCGAGCGGCTGTCACACAGTCAGAGCACAGGAGAAAGACTCAAAGAGACGCAGAATATCAATCGAAGCTTGAGCTGTCTCGGGGATGTCATTGCCGCGCTGGGCAATGGGAAGGAAAATTCTCATATTCCTTATAGAAACTCTAAAGTAGCCTCCCCCCCCGCACGTCCTCTACTGCAAGTTCTAGTAGAATATGGAACTGACACTGTGACGCGATAGCTCACATACCTCCTTCAATACTCTCTCGGCGGCAACTCAAAGTGCCTCATGTTCGTCATGGTCTCGCCCATGCAAGCGCACCTGAACGAGACGCTCACGTCGCTGAAGTTTGCCACGAAGGTGAATAACACGTCCATCGGCACGGCGAAGAGACAGGCTAAGATTACCGGGTGATGCCCAACGATAACAACAATAAAAAAAGCCATGAGGAATAAATATTTTACCCTTTTTTTCTTTCTTTTTTGCTTCTTTTCTGTTCTGCTCTTGGCGATATCTTTTGAAATTTGGGTTTTCTAGGCTGTTTTTTTATATTACTCTTTCCACTTTGTTGCGCTACGCTTGCTGGTGCCTGTGCTGTCCGTCTGGAGGAGGATGTGGATCGGCTTTGGCTAGGCTAGGCTATGTCAGCTAGTCAGCTATTATTATGCGGTGGTGATGGTGCGGTCTATGGTGTTTTTCCTTGCTTCTCCTTATCCATCTCTCCTCTCCCCTCCTCCCCCTCCCCTCCATCCTCTTCCCCAATACTCTTGATATCTATTTCTTTACCCTCCTCGTATATTATCGTACCGTAGTTACCGGAGTATTCCTCGGCTCTTCAATAATGCTCAAGTCGAGCGTTTGTACAAGATTTCCCCTCCCCCCCTTCTATCATTCTCTCATATCATTAAACTTTACACGATGCCTTGGGGGGAAGTGTTTTGTTTAAGGTTTTGTGTCTTGAGTGTCGTGTTTTTTGTCTCTCGCCTGGACTTCGGTGATGGTGCGCGATGGGGTGGTTCTTGTTTGTTTGTCTGGTATAGTATGGTAATGCCCGTGTGAATGTTTTTTAGATGCTCGGGCGTTAGCATTTCGTTTTCCTTTGGTAGTTAGTGGTAATGACATTATGACGGGGGGGTTTTTTTTTTCTTCCCTTTTCTTTTTTTCTTCCTTTTCCTCTTTCTTGTATGTACGCTGCCTATGATGGTTGGTATATCTAGATTATTATAGTGGTGGTGGCGGTGGTGCTGTTGGAGTATCGATCTCTATCCCATCCCAGCCAATCTATGTGTGTACAAGTATAGTGTATCCATCTACCCAGGTGTGTATAACACAGTAAGAAAAACCGAACCCCCCCCCAAAAAAATTTAAACACCATCCCTCTCCCATGCCCCATCCGATAACTTACCCTGCACCTCCCGCATCCCAGGCAATTTGTAAGTCTCCACCAAGCCCGCCCCCTCCTCCTCCTCGGGAAACCCCAACCGTCTCCTGAGCTCAACAACAGCCATCCTAACCTCCCATGCGGTGCGAGCCCTCAGCTCCACCGCTTTATCCGCACACCTAAGCCTCTCCCCATCACCACCGCACTCGTGCACAACCTCCCTCCACTCCCTCCTCAAACCCTCCCACCTGCTCCCATCGACCGGATCGCCAAAGCAAATCCGAACCCTCTTCCCAACCCTCGGCAGAAACCTCGGCCATCTGCGCGCCTCATGCATGACTTCGTCCAGCCCAGCAATAAATATCGGCACGACAAGGGGGGGCACGTCCGCTTCGAGGAGTAAGCGACTAACGCCCCAGCGGAAGTAGCGCATCTGGTAATTGCGCTTCTGGTGCACGCGGCCTTCGGGGAACACGTGCACCCATGCGTGGTGAGGGCGGGAGAGGAGGGCGATGGAGGTGTTGATGGCGGGCTGGAAGGGGCCGCCGAGAGGGGACTTGTGCAGACGGTAGGTTGGAAGGACTTGCCCGAGGGCGAAGTACGTTGAGGTTAGGGCATTGCGGAAACAGACGTCGTGGGAGCCTAGGGAGTAGCGGATCGATGGAGGGTGTAGGAGGAGGGGGAGGGGGAGGGGGGCGAAGAGGAGGGGGTCGTCGAGGCTGTAAGGGGTAATATTATTAGCCAGTTGAGATTTGGCAGGGGCTTTGGGGGGGGGGGGGTAGTACACGCTGATGTGGTTCGAGACTTTAGTTCGAGTTAGCAACCTCTTAAGTGATCGGTGACGAGGAAGTAGAAGTAAAAGTGAAGGAGGGACGAGCGATACGGTAGGAATGTTATGAAGGGGAGAGAGAATTACCAGTAACCAGCCCTTGTCTCCTCCCCGAAACCTCCCGTCGACTCCTTAACAACACTAGGAACTTGTCCAGACCTTCGTACTCCACCGTCTGCGTAGTGTACAGGAATAGCCTCGACAATAGCACAGTTCCAGCGATCACACCTGTCGAAGCAATTCTTCGGAGAAGACTTCCTCCGCCTATTTGTGCGCTTCCCCCTCCTCCACCGGCTACTCCTTCGCCTCCGCCATTGCTCATGTCGTTCTGGAGAGAGCAATATAGAAAAGAGGGACTATAATGAAGTTTGTTGTTTCTGGAATCCGTCCCAAGGAGAATGACGTCGAAGAGTTGATAATATTACAACTGGCTGGGTGGAAGAGAGCCGGGTAACGGAGTCAAGCCAGGGACTTTTTTGTTGGTGCCCTTGTCTCATGCTGGTGGGCACATTCACATGTGAGGGCTCGCACACATCATGAACAGAACACGACACACATTTCCTCATCCTTACTTTGACAGCTGAGTGGTTGGCTGTTCAAAAAAAAAAAAAAAAAAAGGAAGAAGAGGAGGAGGGAGAGAGAGGCACTTTACACAATTACCATCTTTAAACCTATTGCACCTACCTACCTACCGGTACCTATCTATCTATGATACCTGCAATACCATACAGCACCTAAAAACACAACCATCATCAAATTCAGCCGACAGACAAACGGACAATCCATCCATCCAACTGTTCACGATGGAGAAATTCTCCCAATTCCGTGACCGAGGTACCCATCCCAGCAATCCACCACCAAAAACCATCAAACTAACTGGCACAAACCACAGGCACCCAAATAGCCCCCTTCCTCCCCATAACCCCCCCCCGGAGCACTCTCCAAACCTTAGTGGGCCTGCTCCTCTTCGCCCTCCGTCTACCAATATTCCTCTCACTCCTACTCAGCTACCTCCTGGTCCTGCAACATTTACCCATTGGCGCTCTCTTACGGAAGTCAATCCTCTGGTGCATCCTCCTAACCTCAGGCATCTGGTGGATAGACCTACAGGTGGAGGGCGTAAGGAAGGGTTCCCTCTCCCGTCAACCGAAATCAAAACTGCCCACACCCGGTTCCATCCTGATATGCACGAGTACGAGTCCTCTTGACGCACTCTACCTATCCGCCATTTTCGATCCCGTGTTTACAGTTTCCGCAGCGGGGAGTAGGCGTGTGCACGTGGTTGGCTTGCTGGGGGCTATCATGGCCGCTTTCGCCCCGCCGAGACTTACCAGCTCATCGCCAGCGGCGGTGGCGGCGCCACCGCTCACCCTAGCGGAACTCTGTAAAAGGTACGGCGACACCAGAATCATTGCAGTCTTTCCCGAGGCTACGACAACGAATGGTCGCGGGGTGTTACGCTTCGCACCGTGTTTGGATACACTGCACGGGGATATGGAGATCTTTCCTGTTAGTCTTAGGTACTCCCCCGCGGACGTGACCACGCCTGTGCCCGGGACCTACGGGTATACGCTGTTTGCCCTGTTGGCTAGGCCAACGCATTGCATTCGTGTGAGGATTGGGGAGGTGTTGAGGAATGACGACGGAGGGGAGAAGGAGAAGGAGGAGTTGGGTGGGGATAGCAGTGATACGGTTACCGATGGGCTTGGTGGTGGTGGTGGTGAGAAGGGGGGTTTGGATAAGCAGAGCAAACTCAGCGAGCGTGGCGCCGAAGCCCTTGCCAGGATCGCGAGAAGTAAGAGACTGAACCTTGGTGTCAAGGAGAAAATCGCCTTCGTAGAGGCTTGGGGCAGGAATAAGCGGGGGAGTAGTAGCAGGTACTAATGCTAAAGGGTTGTCATTTTACTATCAATATGCATGTGGAAAAAGTGCTATGTGGTGGGTTTTTGATATCGATGTTTCTCCTTATTGACATAATCATAGCCATATCTCAGTTTGAATTTGAACTTGAATTTGGATCTCAACATGGTTAGAAATTGTATTTGTGTGACGAGTAGAGTAGCTATATACAATAGCTAGAATAGAAAAGAAAAAAACCCCTCCTATAAACATGACAGCAATAATGATGATGATGATGGTGATGATGATTCCAACGCCGTACAACAAGTTTGGGAAACCAAAGCCGAAAACGGCCCCTCCCTGCGCATACACAATAGCTAACCCCACTGGTATATAACCGCAAAAAAGAAAAAAGTTTATATAAAGCAAAAAAAAAACTTCTACGGTTCTAGTTCCCACCTCTATGATGTCCACAACGTGTGAAAAAGTAGCAAAATTGATAGCCAAGAATGAAGGAAGAAAGAGAAAAAAGAAAAGAGAATATATAAGAAGGAAAGGGGAACAGGAAATGTTATTCCAGCACAATCATAACCGTCACAATTTTATGGGGTCAATCAAGAAGAAGGATCAATGCAATAGAAGAACAAAGTCCAACAGCGTGATTGATGGTACAGCTGCGAATTACCAAGTTTCCTGCAACAATGATTAGACAAACCCACGGTAAATCGTAAAAAATAAAAAAAAGAGGGGGGGGGCAAACAGCAATGTATTGTCCATCCTCCTTCTTCTGCTCCCAAAACTCTTCGGCTTGTTCACGGCCGAGCATGCTCTTCTTCATGACCACTTTGACAAGAGACTCATGAACACCTTCACCCATACCCTTGGAAGATCCGCAGACAAAGACGCGACCGTCGAGGGAGTTGACAATGGACCAGACAAGATCGGCCTGCGCATAGACCTCTTCCTGCACGTAGCGGCCCGTGCCGACACGCGATTGGACGACGCTGCGGATCTTGTCTTCGTGCTCTCCCCATTCACCAGAGTATAACTCGTCCAGAAGAGAGTCGCGAACACCTTGGATGACCCTGTATTGAATTATTAGTAGCTGGTGACAGTTTTGATTGAATTAGCAATGAACGCACCAGACTTTATTAGCACAATTCGCGCTCTGAAGTCTCCTTTGAACAAATCCTCTGAACGGAGCGATACCGACACCAGCACCGATAAGCAACATAGGACCATCCGCCTGGAATTGTTTCGCCAGGGGATTGGCCATGAGACCTCTAAACATGGGAATACGAATGTCGTCGGCACCTTCGTCGATTATCCTTCTAGCACATCTCTCGAAGAAGCCGGAGCCGACGCCGGTACGACTACCCTTACGCCATCCCTCCTCATGCTCGTGTATGGTAACAGCAATCTCGATAATGCGGCGGTCTTTACTCTTAGATTCGCGGGGGTCGCTGGACAAAGAGTAAAACCTCGGCATTAAAGTTGGAAGGTTGCACAGCAAGTGATCCAATGGAGGCTTAGATGAGGGAAAAGCGTTGAGAAGCTGGATCAGAGATATGTAAGGACCCGTGCGCAACCTTAATAATAATACCGGTAATTGGTGATTAGTTTATCATACGATCAGATAACAGATTTGCAAGGGACAAAAAAAAGCAAATACTCACTCGCAGAAGGCCGCTTGGCCCTGTCTGGAGCATAAGTATAGCAAAATTGTTTTTTCCGCCTCATCCTTAGCATATTCTGCCAACAGACGAAATAGATTTTTGGTAGGAGGATAAGATTGAATGTCCACGGTCCAAGTCATGAGTTCTCTCAGAGTGGTGGTCAACGCACGTTCCTTTGCTTTTCCCCAAATAGTAGGCCATCTGCCTCCTTGGGTGCTCAACTGGATTGGGGCATCGAGTTCATCCTCATCGATTCCAAGAATGTCGAAAACCTCGGCAACGAGTTTGAAATCGTTCGGAGCGACGACACCGATAGCGCCACCAACACGAAAATCAACACCACTAATTTCCTCCGGGTAGTCGGTAACGTCAAGATCAAAGTGGTAGGTCCTCTTTGGCGCCCCGGTTTTGGTCAATTCACGTGTAGAGTCGATCTTGGCCGAATAAACAGCCCAAGGCGGGTGGGGCGTGACGTATTTTGGTGGGTGAACGTAGACGGTAGATTCGTGCTTCTCTTCCTCATCGGCAGGTTCGATGGAAATGGTCTGGGCAGGGAGGGCTGTGATTCCAGTAAGTCTATCTCTGGAAGTTAAAGGGGACAATCTCAAATTAAGACTCTTGAACGCGGCGTTGTCCGGGGCCTTGACAAACTCCGACGCGGTGCGACTGCGGGTGTCAAGTGAGACAGAATTCCCCGGAAGAGGCGGAAGACGCGAGCAACCTCCGCCGCAGCATCCACTATCGACGAGATTAGTTGCAGATGAATCGTTAATCACGTCACAGACGTTCTGCGGGCCGACCGTAAGCAAATGAGTAGAAGCACGTCTTGGGCGTCCGGTGCGAGTGAAGTCGATTCCCAAAATTGGAGACTTCATTTTTTGAATTAATTGATCCACCTCCTTTTCGGTAGCAACTTTGCCCCCCTCTGACGTATTAACGACGGAAGGGGCAGGAAGAAGTATGTCTAGTGAGGAGTTGGGCGCCAAAGACGCAGCGGTGGTAGCCATTGAGTTTCCGGAAGTATTTGGAGAGGAGGAGGTGGTGGAGAGGTGGATATGGTGGTATCCAGGGGAAGACAAAACTTCGGCTTAACGAGCAGGAAATTGTTAGTTGAGGATTTCAAGTTTAGAAGAGAACAGGGGGGGAGGAAGCGGCGTTGCGTTGAGTTTTGCAGGTTTGGTGGGGAAAAGGGCGAGGAGAGAGGGCATGGCAGCGACGAGGACACAAGGTAAGGGCACGTGAGCTCGCTTGAAATAAATTGCCGGAAGAAATAAAATATCGAAATAAGAAAATAAGGGTAACAAACTCACCCATCCTGAATTAAGAGCGACACACCAAAGCGTCAACAGGATCCGAAAAGAAATCGTGGCCACGGAGTTTGGCTAGGGGGGGAAAGCTGGAGGTAGAGAAAGAAGGTGAAAAATGAAGAGGAGGAGGAGAACTTAAAGAAGAAAGAGACTCAGCTCAGAAAAGCAATGGGAGGGAGAGAGAGAGAAGAAAAAAAGAAGCTGATACCGAAAGCAAGCGGTCAGCCGAAAAAAGGGAGAAGGGAAGAAAAAGAAAAGGAACGGAGTGACAATTGACAGGAAGTGTGGTCAGTCGGCTCAGAAACAAAGATTGATCCCTAAAATGGATGAACAAGTGCAACGCTGGCGTCTGTTGAGAGAAGCAAACCTTAGAGAGGAGAGAGGAGAGGAGAAGGGGGGGGGGGTTTCTCTGGCTGGACTTTTTGTATGATAGCTCGAACCTTTCTTCTTCGCCACCAACCTACCAACCTTGATCAGGTTTGCGTGCTTCTTGCTTGCTTGATCCCCGCCAGCTTGCCGTCACTGCGCGATGGGTGAGACACAGCATCGCAAGTTACCCATTCCCCATACGTACAGTACAGTACGAGTACTGTACTGTACATATCACGGTCGACAATAGACCATGATTAGACTACAAAAGTGCCCAAAAAGTAGGTAACAATTTGTAGCTACAGTATCGGTACTGTGGAGTCGTCTCCTCCCCACCCCCCCTTCCTCCTCTTCCTCGCCAGATCAATCGATTGAGAAGAGGAAGAAAAATCACATCACCTATCATACCATACTGCACAGCACTCGTACGGTACCATCCCTCCCATATAACTTTACCAAAAAGAAACACCTCATCCCATCGCATCCAGTCCATCAACTCATTCTCGCCCGTCCCGATCCCGTAAACGTTTTCCACGGAGACTCAAGATCACCTCCAAGCAGGAAAGCCTGCGAGTATTGTGAGTATAGGTATAATACAGTACTGTACGAGTACAGTACAGTACATACCGATCTGGCACAGAGCTCACCCTTCTACCATAGTCTACTCGTACTCGAGCTATGTTTGTATAGTGCGCATCACAGCCTACCGGTAACCGACCGAGCCCAGGTAAATTTAGCAATTGATTGACAAGTTTTAACATCACCACCATCATCCTAACGTGCCAGCATCATGGCTCCTGCCCAACCGAATGATTCCCTCTCCTTCCCTCATGCTTTCACTTCTGCCTGCTGTGCCCCCCTTCTCTGCCTCAGCCTTACCTGGCCGACTGCCTGCAATGGCTTACTTACATACCACTTAATTTACATACCGGTACCATACCTACTACAGTACTGCTTGCCTAAGTAATCCTTGCACAGCACTGCGCTCACACGGTACAGATTCCCAATCTCTCATTGCCCAAGATGAAGGTAGAAGGGAGAAAGGAGGGTATGATAACTCAAGCTGCAGCAGCCCCCTTGCCACCCCCACTATCGGATACATGCTGGCCGAGTTGCGTTGCGTTACTACCCAGTACTAGTACTATATGTTTCATAACTTACTCTACCCAACTGTGAAAACTGGTCGAATCCACTCTCTCCCCCCGCCGAGCTCCGCGATCGAGGGTCAGACGCCTCGAGAGGGGATGGTGCCTCGGCGGGCAGAGCTTGTTGTATCCCCTTGACCGGTCTCCGATGTTTTATCAGAGTTTTGGATTGGGCAACCGTCACTTTTGATCTGCCCCTTCAGGCTCACGCTAAAGTTTCCCCGCTATGGATTACGGGTACCCGTACCGGTAACCTACCGTACTCACCCAGAGGGAAACCAAAAGTGACATTCCCCATCCAAGACTAACCTACAGGTACGAGTAGTCTACTCTGCTAAGCCAATTGTAGTTTTTAGCAGGGTGATTCCCGCTGCAAGAACAAGTACTCGAGTACTCGTACCGGTACTCTAGTATCCTACTGTATCATGCCGATAGCCACACGGTGCATCTCGACGAAAAAAAGAAGGAAAAGGAAAAAAAAAAAAACAAGCAAAGAAGAAAAGAAAGAGACGACTACCCGTGTCTCCGGACATGATCTGATATGATAACTCTAATTTCCATCTTCCACCCGTATGATGCTCGTCTTTGGCACCGATATTCAGTACTGTATCATTCTCGAGTAGCGTACTTGTAAGAAGTATCATACCGGTACATGCCCGAACACAGGGATCAGAAAAACACGCTCTATCCGTGCGTATCTGTGAGCGCAAAAGAAAAAAAGAAAAAAAGAAAAAAAAAAACATATCCGAGTATGATACCATAAGTATCCATTCATCCGATAGTTTCCGAGGCCGGACGGGTGAGGAGGGTACGGTATCCTACCATCGCAGGCTCAAGGCACTGTACTATATCATATTTATTTATTTTTTTACACTTTTCGTCTCCCGTTAGGACGAGGAACAGGCAAGCATGTTCGTATCATACCCTATCATCCAAGCCAGAGGGGAGCCCGGTCACCCCCGAACTGCTGTCGAACTATCCATCATCTTCTTTCACAAGTCCATGGGGCACTACCAAAGTGCTAACTACACTACGCCATGCTAAGGTATCTATCCTATATATATTCCCGCCTTATAATTGTCTACTCTACGAGTAGTGTACTGCGCGGTACTGTACTCCAACTCCTACTCCAAAGCTTGTCAGAGTGCTTTTGACGCGCACACCCTGCCGCGGGTTACTGCTATCCTCTTGACCATCCTAATGCTGACCCCAATAGCATAGCATAGTACAGCACAGCACGGAGCAAGACAGGACAGAACAAAACACAAATCAATGAATAAACGAATGAACGAAACGACCCGTCTACCAGCACTATACCGGTATCTAAAGTAAATACCGACACACAAAACACGAGTAGATGGGTAAATAGACGGATGAACCCAACCAACCAACCAACCAACCAACCAACCAACGACGTCAGAAGCTCACGTAACGTCTCTGGCAATGAGATGAAATCGAACGGTGGGTAACCGCGTCGCGCGGTGAAAGGTGGAGGTGGATATGCACGCAATAGTTTTTTTATTTTTTTTTTATTTTTATATAATTGCATCGGAATTCTACCGATGCATTTATTCCGCAGTGCAGCAGCACAATTTACCACATCGCATACCCGCCCCCGTGCCATCCATCCATCCATCCATCCATCAAGTCATCAAGTCATCAAGTCATCAAGCAGGTACAATGCAGCTTTCCCGAGACTTGTGCTTGGTTGGTTGGTGGGTGGGTGGGTGGGGATGGCAAAGTGCAGTTACTGGTGAACGCGTGGGAGGGGGAGGAGGGAGGAGGAGGAAGGCATCCTCATCGCAAGAATGCGTCGTCGGGTGGGGGAGGATATATATCATACAAAGTTATGTGTGCCATGTGCTGTATAGCATGAGCCTTGGAAGTGCTGTTTTTGATTCTATTTTGCGCCCGGCATGAAGGCCATGATGGAGAATATGGTGAGTTCATGCATATAACTAAAAAACGTTTTAAAAAGACGGAAAATGGTATCAAAAAATAAAAATAATAAAAAAGGCCTATCTACGAGTAGAGTAGCGGTACGTCAATTAGCGCTTTATCATAGTCAAGACTTGCTCTGCAAGAAATAGAAAGTTAGCCATTCCCGAAGAAAAAGAAAAAAAACAGTTATTATTTGAAGCGTACTCCCCCATATTTCCCATCTTGTACTCGAGCAGCTCGAGCAGTCTACTCGTACCATTATCCTCCTCACCACAATGTATAGTCCTCCACAGCCCAAACTCTTGGTCTATCCATTCCAAATCTCCAACCAGCCAACCAACAGCTCGGTCTCGGAACCGCACGATTTCAGCGGCTGTCAGTTAGCAAGACTTGATATCTATCACGGAACCCGTCAACTTCACGACCAAAACATTCCCCGAGCAGGGTTTGCTCGTTAGGGGATTCCGGCTTAGCGCGAGTTGCGCAGGAGTCGTGGAGTACGGTACGAGTACTCATGCTTCCTCAACAGGGTTTCGATTATCTGTTCGTCACGGAGGGCAACCTGTAGAGCGCTAGTAGTTTGAATGAATCATCTCTGTTGAGTCGGCATACTGTACAGTACTGTACCCGTACTCGTACAGTATCTATAATGCTCTCCGAACTCTACAGAGTTTGTTTGTGAAGACTTCCACACTTTGCTTCTGGTCTGGTCTGATCCATCGATCAATTACCATGCATTCTTGAGTCTACGACAAGGACTTGTAGTTGATAAAAAAAAAAAAAAAAAAAAAAGCTTCCCTCGAGGTCATGATTTTTTCTCTCTCTCTCAAATTACCGTCTTACGACAAGCGGGTTACCTAAACTTTGGAGGAAGGACATGCCAGTTGGGGCATTAACCGTCCACAACTGACCACCTAGCCCACCGCCGATGTCGCAGCCTCTCCAATACTGACTTGGCGAAGCCTTAATTACCCCATGAGTGTGTGTGTGGCGGTGTGAAGAAGTTTGTCTTTATTTTTTTTTTATTTTTTTTTTTTATTTTTTGCGAAATATGGCTGAGTATGTTTTGTATATGTACTGTACGAGTTTGATCAACCGAAGAACAATTCTTTGAGTATAGAGTTATTATTAGAGCATTTGTATGGAAGGGGTGGGCAAACTGGACATTGTTACCATATTGGTTCTGATTGCCGTAAAGGCAGTCAGTAAGCTACTGGTACGCCCCCCCCCCCCTCCCTCCATAGTGTCAATAAGCTTGGCCATATGTATTTATACTCGTACGATGAACAACCCATTTTGTTGGGAAATTCCCCAAGAGGGTATTTCTGGTATTTGAGTGATCGGCAACATGGTTATGATAATTATGATACTGCGAGTTGCAGGGGTTTTTTATTTTATTTTTATTCCATCGTCCTCACAGGAGATCACTCATGTTTCCCCTGTTTAACTTGTTGTGAATTCATGTGTATAAAAACTTGGATGGTAACTTACTGCGTGTAGGAGACTTCAAGGGAGAGAGAGAGAGAGAGAGAGACTGAGGACTTGAGAACTCGGTACAACATTGAAGAGGGTTTGGCGAGACCGACTCAGCAGAATAGTGATATATCATACTACTCGTATAGCAGAAGATTACCGACCAAAACTGTTGGAACAGAATATCACGTAATTTACTTAGAAATCGGCAACATGAGTATACATAGTAGTCTACCGGTACTCAAGTAGAGCACACCACTGCCATCATTTTACGGTATTACGATGACCAATGACTCAAATGTGGGAATGGGACTCAGAAGCGGGTCCAGGGGGGGTCGTGCATGGATGAAATGCTATGGGTTAGGGTTTTCTATATTACTCACATAATTTCCCAAACATAAAAAGTTCCACTCGGAATTCTTGCCACCCACTTTCTATCCCCACACCACAATTGCCCCTCCAAGAAAGAGAGGGAGAGAGGGGAAGAGGTACCGTAAGAAACAAAAGACCGAAATGGCGAAAAAGCACAAAATCAAGTTCCCGAAACCAACTCTGGACCCACACTCCTATTTCAAAAATACCTCTCCATGTGCTGCCGGAGCTTCCTCAGCAGGAGGGGACACAAGTGTGAACTCAATCCTGGCAAAACTCCGCTCCGAAGCTCCAGGCGTTGCCAGGCCCTCTCCAGCAGCACCCTCGGTCCCCCCAGTTCTCCAGGAAATTCTTGAAAATGCGGCTCCGCCGCCACCACCCCTCGCACGGAGAATCGTTGTCGGAGCCGGAGTGGGAGGAAGGACGAGGGGGAGGATACCTGGCCCACCGCCTCCAGCTTCCTGGCTACGCCCAGAGGTGCAAGTTGACCAGGATCCCATCGGAGGGGGCGAGCAGCAAAGCGTGGGAGAGGGAGTTCTAGCCCGTGTGGTGGAGTACCCGTTATCATACCTCCCAGGAATGACCCCCGTTGACGACCGTGGACTCCTACACTACGCTCTCAAAGCCATGTCCCTGCGCTGGGAGGAGCACATCCTGTACGACCAGCACTGGCTACAGTATCTACCGCCGAATGTGAAGACCCTGCTTCTTTCTTATATCGCGACATTCACCCCTTCTGGCGTAACACTCTCAGGGTTAAGAGTGTTGTTCAAGTTCCCAGACGAGGACATCACGACGTTGGAACTATCAAGGAGTTTAAACGCCGAGTTGACACTCCCACAGCTTATGCGTTTCCTCCGCCCGAACAGACACTCCCAGGCGGAGGTTTTAGCGTCTTGGGAAGACGAGATGGACGACATGAAGGAGTACACCGGTAAGGGCTATATGACGTTATTCCCCAACCTGACGCATTTATCGCTCGCACATCCGGACCCCCCAGTCCCGTTTTCTCAGCTATTGGCGTTCACAGCATCCATTCCGCCGACTATTACCCACCTCTCACTCGCGGGATGGACCCAGGGCGTGCCGGACGGTATGAGGCGGCTTGCAAGAAATCTGCTCGGGCTGAAGTGGTTGGATGTGAGCAATTGCCATTGGGTATTGTACGAGCAATTAAAGGATGTGGAGTGGTGTGGACCATGGAGAAACGTGGAAACCGTCGTCGCGAGGCAGCGAGGGGATGTTCCGCCAGCCACGAAGGCAGCGAGGGATGTGATGGTGAAGGAGCTGAAGAGTTCCATTCGCAAGATTAGGAATGAGAGGGGTGGGAAGTGGTGTGATGTTATCCTTGATGAGGACAGGGATAAGGAGAACATCGCTCTTTGAACATGGTGGTGGTGGTGGTGGTTTTTTTTTTTTTTTTTTGCTTTTGCATTTGCCTTTTAACTTGCTAGCTAGTTGCGGGTTCTGGGATCATTTGCCTGGCGAACTTTGTGGGATTTCGGTATGCTTAGATGGGTTTCCTGTGGATTTATGGGTTTTGCTTGTATTTGCTTGGTTCGGCGGTGTCGGGTTAGATATCTTGAAATCCTCTACTTTTCATGTGGTTTACAAGCCTTCGCGAAGACTCGACCGGCGTATGCTCTCCCCTGTAATTTAGGGGGGGGTTGGTAGCTATCCTAATCGGATCAAGTGTTGATGATTGCCTTGAAGTCGGTAACTGGTGGCCCCGCGCGTTATATCGTACGCAATAGAACGCAGAGTGGCACCAGATGATTTCGTGATTTCCATGATATAATATGATACTCTTGCGACTAATGGTTTTTCCCTAACTTTTCACTATACGCAGTTTTGATCATGGCATTTTTTTATATAATTTTATGGTCCGTAAATGTGGTGCCGTAAACAACATCAAAAATTTCTCCCCTAACACTCCACCGCGGGACAAAAACAGAAAGGAAAGAGAAAAACTGGAAAAAAAAAGCCTTCCCTATTTGCCACTACAGGTATCTAAAAAAACAAAAAAAACAAAACAGGCAACAATCACTAGATGTCAGGTAAACTCCGCTTGGTTTTTCTCACGATTATCATAAACCATCACTCGCTGGCCTAGGACTTGGCTGCCTCCAACTCCAACTCCAACTTTCGGATGATCTCATCCTTTCTGTTGCTCTCCTCGCTCGCTTTAGTATCAACTTTATTCTTAAGGGTGTCAAGCTCCTTAGTTAGCTCAGCAATATGTTCATTTTGGCTGGCAAGAGTTTTGGTCTGAAGCTCTAGGAGTGAGGTGATACGGGCCAATTGGTCGGCAATACCCGAATCAGTTGAGTTTTGAAGAGGTGGTGCGGCTTGTTTGGCTGGTTCCTGCCTAGCCTGAAATGCCGGGTTGGGCGGCTCGGGAATCTTGTTGACAACCTTAGCTGACTCCTCAATTATTATAGGCTTGGAGACTCTTTCTTCCGAGGGAACTCGGATAGGCACAGGGCTTTCCTTGATTGGACTCGTGGGAACTTTTACAGGTTCCGGGGCAGGTTTAGGGAGCGGCGCAGTGGCGGTCTTAGTGGGTACGGGCTCCACAGCAACAGGCGCCGACTGAGTGAGCAGGGTCTTCAACGTTTTTGGCGCTGCACTTGGTTGCGCGTCCCCGTCATAGAGGATTTCGAGGTCCATTGTTTGTTGTTCAGCATTCTGACCGCCAAGCCAAGCATCGGCCGTGAGTACCGCCTCGCCATTGAAGCACGGAGGATAGATGTCGCTGTCTACAATTAGCTTTACTACCCAACAAACAAGTTGGAATCGCAATAATCAATACCTTTGGAATGTCTCCGCCTGTAAGCCTCAATGTTAGTAATTGTTGCGATAGTCTACATGGAGCACTAAAACTTACACGACGTGGCACAATAAAGGAGATTGGCTCAATATACGTATCGTTGACTGTCTTGAACCCCCGCATAATTTCGTTCTCATGAAGCTAAGAGAATAGTGACATATTAGTACCATTTCATAATCGGAGGGTTAGGTGGGCTTACAGCGACCCCTCTCTTTGGAAGGAATGCAACACCTCGCTGGGGATCACCACTCTTGTACTCCGACAAAAATATGAATTCATCATTAGAGTACTCAAAGTAACGAATGTTACCGTCACTATCCAACTATTAGCGGATCATCTCATCTAATTACTGTTTGTCCTCACCCTTTGCCTGCCAAATAGAGGCACTTGGTCCCTTCGTCCCAAAACGGCATGCAGACACCGGAGATAGTGTCCAACGTCTCAAACCCATTGAGTGGACTATTTTCGAGATTTCTCAAATCCCAAAGGCCAAGTTGCCTGTCACTCATCTTGCTAAAACCGGTAGTGGCAATCTTATCACCCCCGACATCACCGGTCATCCAAACAGCTCTGCTGTTCTTAGCCCCGGTATGTCCCTGAACCTCGTGGACGGCAGTTTCTTGCCGAGGATCCCAGACACGGAGCTTCTTGTCGCGACATGTAGTCAAAAGCATAGATCCATTTGTTGACCAGGACATCGACTGAACAACCTCAGGGTGCTTGAGTGTAGAGTGAGAAGTCCCCGAAGAAATGTCCCAGAGCTTGACACTGTAATCCCCCGAGGAAGTAGCAAGTATATTCTCAGCAGTGTTATGGAAAAGCACATGGCCGACCTTCCTGCTATGGCCAGCTAGCTTGGAGACTGGATCGACATCGGTTGGTCCTTTATCATCGTCTGAAAGCACAGAGAAGTTTTTTGGTACGGTCCAAATAAAGACCTTCCCATCGTCAGAACCGGATGCAACAAGTGAATCATTGAAAGGAGACCAATCGGTATCGAGAACTGGTGCCGTGTGGCCGCGGAAAAGGGGAATTTGTTCAGGAAGACGACCTCGATGGGACAGTGGGATAACGGCAAAAGCTCCACCTCCGCCAGATTCCCAATTGACGGAGAGATACTGAGGGTTGGCTTTGATGATGTTGGAATCCCAAGCATTCTTTGAAATGTGGCTACATAGGGATTCAAGGTTAGGATGATGCCTAGCACAAGGAAATTAAAGAGAGTATTTACAGATTATCGTAGCATTGCTCCTATTGGTTATTAGCTTGAATTGCGGATATTTTGGTTGCGGGAATGTCGAGATGGGAACGTACCTTTCTCGTTGGCCTTCCATAAATATGGCCTGAAAAACCCTTCCTGTCAGCTTCCACGCATGCTTTGTTGCTTTGGAGGTGCTGAACTTACGATATTTGGAGGATCTAACAAAACGACCAGCCATTGCAGAGGTATAATAGAGCTAGAACCAATAGGAGAAATGGCAAAGGATGTTACTGAAGGTATGGAGGATGAGAATGTATGGAGTACGAGAGCAATTTCTAGGGGAACGAAGGTGGTATGATATGTATTTTGAGAGCAGACTTTGAGGGGGGGTTTCGGGATTCTCTTGGCAACCACACCGCAACGACGAGTGTTGAAAACGTTCTCAAGCGAGCGCGTCAGCCCTTGTCTCGCACCCCAGAAAATTGGAGATTTTGAAACCTGCAATGGATGACAGCTTGCCCGATAGCTGGCTCAAGCTTACCGGTAGGGCTAGAGCCTGAGAACACCTTTTATTGACGGTACTAATACAGGATTACTGGGGAGGAACGAATTACTTTGTTTCTATAGCAAAAAAAAACTATCAGGGGAAAATAAATTTCCTTGTTGGGGATAGGGTCCCTAACGAGAGGTTGCTCCGCGAGCCTAAAACCCCACACCAGGAAGACCCAAGGAACCTTTACCCCCTTAACTTAGTGATGGGGGGACTTCCACGAGACGATGGGACTCAAGCTGTAGGGAAGCGTGGGAACTCCAAATACGAGTACCGGTATGCCCTAAGAAACCTGACCCGTGGGGACAAACGGGCTGCTAGAGCATAGAACCAGGTTTGCCGTATGGATCATGCAGATGCGGGGCAGTTTTCGGATTGTGGGGGGGGCGGTAGCACAACATTTGCATCCAATTATCTGGGTGAAATTAACCTTAGGAACACAACTCTTGGGTGCTAAGGAGCGGTTTTTGAGCTGCTTGTATGTGAAGAGGGCAATTTTGGAGACTCAGGTATCCCCCCACCCGGCCGGAAACAGTTATAAAGTTATCCTACTAATTCCATGTTGGTATGATACTTATAACTGCGAGCCCAATTCTCGGTCAGAATAGGGTGTAGAAAAATGTCAATCCTCTTTGGAGTTATCGTGCCCAGGTGGTTCTCTGATAAGGAACCTTCTGGTGGGACTGATCACCATGCACACTATTGTATGCCTTGATAGGTTCAGGACAGACTGTGTGGGATCCCGAACAGCTTTTTTATGTCTTTGCGCGTGGCAAGAGTCTGGATCCCGAAACCGGGATACTGATCAGTGAAATTTCGGATGTTAGTCTCCCAGAAGGGCTACAATCCCGTGGAAGATGCCTTGCGACGGATGGTCTTCATCTATCGAATCCGCACTGCATCTCGGTGCTGCACTACCCCTTGGGTTGTCACAGGCGCTGACTACTTGGTCACATACTCGAGTATTCTCTTGCGGTATTTGGCGTTATTGAGCTCATAAAGAAGGCGGAAAGGGCGAGAATCTGGCGGCGCAAGCGCCAGCTACGGCACCCTTAACCTGCAGCATCAACTGCTACCTGGCCACTTTCATTATAGGGAAAATGACACATCACTCTTGGTATGATACTCCTGGAGGTGGGTGGAGATGCTGGATTCACGATATTCGGCTCACGGTTAGCTGCAGGCACCGATGTCTAGATAAAGTGCTTATTTAAAATGCAGTAGTCAACGGTGCTCAGACAGCCTTCTCCTGAACTCGAGGAAATCCCTTTCCTCTGTGGTCAAGCCGGGCTCAAGCTTCCCTAACCTGACGAGACACAAAAGTTAAGCCTTTCCTCCTGCCTGCAAATGCCGCATGGACCAAATACCGGTAAGTATGACAGTGCTGCTGTAGATAAGTTACTGTGAGGGATCATTATAATACTATAGGGTGTTTGTGCATTGCCCCCAATTATTCCTCCGAGACCCTACGAAGCACATGCTAATTTACTATTAAATTTTAGAGTTAGCGTCAAGTTACAGCACTCGAGTAAGGAAGATCTGCTGTCTTCGGGATTGGTGCTGTTTTGTATGATACGAGTACTTCTGGTCGCATAGATGGGATTTATCCCTACAATATCCAATTCTTCAACATGTGAAAGAGTACTTTTGCAGCACTCGTACTTCAGGCCCAAAAGGGATTTTCTACACTTCTTTCGCTCTTTCATGGAAACTTCCGACTGCTTCCATCCGACCAACCTCGGGCCGTAGGAAACAGAAAACCACACGCAATTAAACCCAAGACATGACGTTGGCATCACTCCCCACCAACTGATTCAAACATTCAACCCTTCCCCCTCCCCCTCGCCCCACTGAGCCAGAGCCACAAGACAGAGTCCAAAATGGTGAAGTGTAATTGCGCCCTGTTTCCAGGTCATAAGCAGTGGAGCACCTTATTTTCAAGAGTCCCCTCGGGATTCCTCGGCTCGTTCAGAGAGTACGGTAGGACCGTAGTCTAATCCTTCTTATCCCTGGGAATGGAGAATGGATTCCAACTAGAGAGTAGCGTTTTTTTTCTGTGGCGTGTGACTCAATCTTAGGGAGCTAAATAGTGCTTGTTCCCCTCTTCACGTTACTCGAAATTATGTTCTGAAATCCATTATTTTGGTCTTTTGGAAACCCTTTGCCCGTTCCCTCCGTCCACGCTACCTACCTAGTATCTCTGAAATTATTATTATTACGACTCCCTAATCCGTTGCGCACATTGGATCCGGGATAAAGATGTCATCCAAGAGCGGGAATGGGAACGGGAATGTTAAAAAGAAGCCAACGGCTGCGGTTCATCTAATAGGTATTGTAAACACGGCCTTCAGGTTATACGTGAACGTCACTGATAGCCATGAACAGCCGGAGGAGGAGCAGGTCTCTGCGAAGCGTTAGCATGCCATCCACTAGGTGATTCCTCACCCATTCCCCAGTTTTCCTGATACGATCTCAGCAGACCTCTGACGGTAAACGAATATCCACAGATACAATCAAGGTCCGCATGCAGCTCTCCCGCCGAAACCGCGCACCGGGGGTAAAGCGTAAGGGCTTCTTCACCGTCGGAAAGGAGATTGTCAAGCGTGAAACTCCGTTAGGTTTGTACAAAGGTCTTGGGGCCGTTGTGACGGGTATCGTGCCAAAGATGGCTATCAGGTTCTCTTCTTTTGAGTTCTACAAGAGCCTTGCAAAGGTCCACCCGGGGACGGGAAATATTAGTGCAAAGGCCGTGTTCATCTCTGGACTTGCGGCGGGAGCTACGGAGGCTGTTGCCGTTGTTACCCCTATGGAGGGTGGGTGATTTAGGGAAATCTATGGGTTGGGTCTGCGCTCATTCTTTCTTAGTGATCAAAATTCGACTGCAAGCACAACACCACTCCATGGCAGATCCATTGGATATACCAAAGTACCGTAACGCAGCGCACGCGGCGTACACCGTCGTACGGGAGGAAGGGTTTAGAACGCTATACAGAGGAGTGACGTTGACAGCTCTACGACAATC
The DNA here is from genome assembly GCF_000151645.1 of Tuber melanosporum. NCBI lineage: Eukaryota > Fungi > Ascomycota > Pezizomycetes > Pezizales > Tuberaceae > Tuber > Tuber melanosporum. Next base: position 437,030 of record NW_003299115.1, on the reverse strand, counting down.
GACGAACCAAGCGGTGAACTTTACTGCGTATACCTATCTGAAGCAATACGCCCTCAGAATTCAGCCGAATATTTCCGAACTTCCCAGCTACCAGCATCTATTATTAGGATTGGTATCTGGTGCAATGGGGCCATTGTCCAATGCTCCGATTGACACAATTAGTTTGCCCCCCCCCACTAGACCACTTCTCGTATAGCGCGGCTGACATCTATTAGAAACAAGACTCCAACGATCCGAAGCCCGGCCAGGAGAATCTGCACTCAGGCGAATAACCTTCATTGCGAAAGACATGTTCAAACATGAAGGTTTTAGAGCCTTTTACCAGGGTATCACACCGAGAATCATGAGAGTAGCTCCAGGACAAGTGAGTTCCTACTCGCATACCCCTTACGCATGAACGGATTTAAAAAAAAAAACTAACTAACGGGAATGCGACTAGGCGGTCACGTTCATGGTGTACGAGTTTATCAGAGGTCATATTGAACGATTCCAGGTTTCCGGGGATAATGATAATCAATATAGAGAGTGAGCTAGAGAAAGATTGAGGAGGTTTGGGGCAGTCTTTGTTTTCAATCTTTAGAGCTGGTAATTTGAACTCTGGTGTTTGAGCGGTAGAATAATCGCCTTATGTTTGGGTGGGCACCGGAGTTATGCTGTTGTATATACCATATACCCACCACGCCTATCTGGAAACACATGCCGAGTGATAATATATGAACAGTGGATAAACCAGCACGATCCCCGACTATACCACGAATTGGACCCACCAACGGACCAAAGACCACCGCCGCCAGCCCCCCACCCCCCCAAAATAACCAGACCCCCATACCTGAATCCTGTTTGCAAATCCTCAGTCGACATGCGCTATCCATTCACCACCAGGCCTCTATTCTACCCAGGGCCTATGAATGCCATCTCCATTCTCGCACCCCCCGCATCCCCGGCTCCCACCATCACCGTTATCCAGCACTTCCCTAGCATGCCTGGATAACAAGCAAACAAGCCCGCGCACAAGTCCGTGAATGAACCTGATCAACGTATTCTTTTCGAGGTGGCCCCTTCCGCCTTACCACCAGCAACCACAGCTTTCGGGTTGATCCCCTTCTTCTTGAGGCGCCTTTTCGCTGCCCTCTCCATAAGCTCCTTGTCCGCCTCATCATCAAATCCCCCAAAAGGAACATCATCATTATCCACTCCATTCCCCTCGGCTTCTAGGATCCCATCCGCTTTGATTCCATTGGCTGCTGCTGCCACCTTCGTAGGCCCGATCTTCTTGAATTTTGCTACAAAGAAACCATCGACGTTGTACATGTGTGGGTAGAACCTCCTAGCCCATTTCATCTTCTCGTTGAAAGTCTTCCCACGGTAGCTGGTGAATCCTTCTCTTCCGAAAGTAAGGCCGGTCTCGACGAGTTTAACGTTAGGTCTTTTTCGGAGGGCGTATTCGACAACTGACTCGTTTTCTTCAACTGTCACTGAACATGTGGAGTAGACAAGATATCCACCAGTAGGGGAAGCATAGTCGACAGAGTCAATGGCACAGAGAAGAAGTTGTTTCTGGAGATGCGGGAGTAACATGAAATCCTTTGCGTTCTTGTTTGTCTTAACGCTGGGGTCCTTGGAGATAACGCCGGTGCCCGAACAGGGAGCATCAAGAAGAACTCTGTCAAAGCCACCAATAACTTTAGGGAATTCCTTGGCATCGTAGTTGCAAACGATGGTGTTCTTGACTCCCAAGCGATGAATGTTACCAATTAGACCCTTGGTACGGGCCCTGTTTGAATCGTTCGCAAAGACACACCCGGTGTTCTTCATCAGAGCCGAAATGTAGGTCGTTTTACCGCCGGGCGCAGCTGCCATATCTAGAATCCGCTCATTCTCCTGGGGCGCAAGAGCCATGACGGGGAGGAAAGATGATGCAGCTTGGAGGATGTAGTGACCGGCGAGGTATTCCGGTGTAGCGCCAAGAGGAACTTGGGATTCGAAAATCTGAAGTCCAACCTTAGACCACTTTCCTACGGGCTCCAGAGTAACGCCGCGGTTAATCAAGGCTTGCGCAAGTTCCCTACGTCCAGTTTTAAGAGTGTTTGTACGGATAACATGAGGACGTTCCTTCTCATTGGCCTCGAAGAATGAGAAAGCCTCATGGGGAGAAAACAGGTGGAATAATTTCTCAGCCAAAAACTCCGAATAGCCGTAGTAGGCGCAAATGTCTTTCAAGATTTGCTCCGTGTAATCAGCCCTGGACCTTCCCTCCTCGGCCAAGTTGGGGAAGTCCTCCAAGACTCGTATGGTATCAGTGATACGTGTCCTGAGTAAAGTAACGTCGGGGGCAGCCAGAGCAGCTTGGTCGTCCTTGTCGTCGGGATCTCCGAGAATATGTGGCTTGGGTTCACCGGCGATGTTAGTTTGCATTGCAGATTCCTCCAATTCAGCTTGTGCTTCTGCAGCCTCGTGTGCAAGTTGTGCATCGAGTTTTCTCGAAAGACCCTCAATGTTTGCGGCTGTGAGCTTTTCTTCCGCATCTGATTCATCTTCGTCTTCAGAGAATATGTGTCCAGCCTGCTCCTCACCAGAATCATACACATCCGAATCCGATTCGCCAGCAAGGAAATCGTCTTTCAACGACGGGCCTCCATCTTCTACCTCCAGATCCCCGGGTTCCACATCAGACTCATCATCCGTGACCCTATCATCAGAGTCATCGTCGAAAAGTCCTTTCCTCGCCTCTTGGGCCGGAGGAGGAGCCACAGATAACCTCTTCCTCTTTGAATCCTCCTTGCGGTTTGCAGTTGGTTTTTCTTTCCTGTTGGTTGTTTTCCCTTTCGCTGCCCCACCTCGCCTTCGCTTGGACTGGACGGGGGATTCCACAGGAATGTTTTCGGGTTTGCGCTTTCTTGTGACGAGGGACTCATCGAGCGGGGCCGGAGGGCCTTGCTTGTACTTTGAGCGCCCTTTCCCCATTGTAATTGTCGGAATTTATTGACTTCGGAGGTGGTGTTCGGCAAGTAAGAAAAGTCAAAAAGAAAAATTAGGTTGTTTTGTGGGCAGTGAAATCTTGGCGGTATTTCAGGCAGGGTAACCTAGTGCTCGTTTAAATCTATCCGAGATTATGATACTAGCACGTTAAGTTAAATTTACCGCACTACAGGTAGTAGTAAGACCAAGGCCCTACCGCATCATCAATCAGTATCATACTCGTAGTGGTCTGCCCTACTCCCATATCAAACTCGGCTGCTCAGAAATGCAGTACCCCAGCTCTCAATCCAAAGACAGTACTCAAGTACCAGTAAACCCAACTCATGATGCGGTGTGTATGATACCAGTCATGTTTCCTCCCGGGCTGCCGGCGCTAGGGGGAGGAGGGGAAATTCTTATCGTGTAAACTGTACTTGTACGGTTCTCGTACAGTACAGTACTCGAGTAACGGATTCATACTTCTTGAGTTGTCAGTTATGGCCCGCGCCGAAGTGATCCGACCCCGTAGTCCAATTAAGCTTATCGACACGCCATTAATTGGGCCCCCAAGGGTTTTTAGAGGGCATCGCCGACGCTGATAGGTCTACCGGTAATTTAGTAACGATTGGAGGGATTACTGTGCGGTATGGTACTCGTATAATAGTTAGGCTTCGCTGAGGCAGTCCCCCATCTCTCTATGGCTTGCATTCCTTTTGCACCTTCACCTTATTTGAAATGCCGCTGCTTCAAGAAGATCTACAGCGAAGTTCTCCCCTTTATAGGCTCAAAATAACACTCGTAGGCCCCGCACAGGAAGGGACGCAAAACGTGAACAGCGGTCCATACTCGTACTTCTGTAGCAATATCGTACTATCGACTACTGGCACACCCTGACTGGAGATATAAGTTACACGTCCTCGGACCTATGCTAGGGGCAGCAAATATCCAACGCTGCATTATGCCCCTCTTTCTAAAGTCCCGTTGAAAATTGTCTCTTAGCTCCGCAAGAGTTAATTTTACCAAGTGACTCCCAGGCCCCACCGGATTGCTATGAAAACGATCCCACATGGCGTAGGGGAGCTAATTGGCCAGTTTTATTTCAGAGAAATGTGGGAAGCCTGGAAATGATACCGTGCTTGCATAAACATGTCATCCTCAGGAAGCCTGCTCAAAAACCTGTGGCCCGGTTTACACTTATTCATGCGACACACGTGGCGGTAAACAATTGCATGAGAGAGAAGTTAAATAGAATCTCAATCGGTGCACTGTAAGTCAGTAGTGCACGTTAGGACACCATATATTTGGGAAAACATTCACAGTCTATTTACCCGGTCTCTTTGCTTTTTAAGGCCCGGGTGAAGCTATTCAGCCCATCATCAACTCACCGGTGGTGCCTAACAGAGTGTTTCGGAGAACTCAAGTTTCCGGTGGGAAAGAAGTTCACGATGTTTGGAGCGCTCGGAGGATTACTAAGCCAAGACGGGGCCTCGCGTCTCTTGAGGTGGCCTCGCGCAGAGCACTTTCGACAGGTTGCCACCCAAAATCCGCGAAGCGTTTCGACAACCGCCAAAAATATCCCTGCCTTGCCCTCGGATGAGCCTCATTGGATTCAGGATCTCTCTATGGAGTTCGTACGTTTTCCAACCCCCTTACAGATCTCCTGTTATTCCCCTTCGTATGCAGCGGATACCATACCTCTCGCGATGAGTAGTGGAATACTTCTGACTATGTGGATGTTACAGTGGAACCGTCTGATTGGAGGCTCAGGCTCTGCTTCGAGCGCTGTCAATAAACAACCTCCGCCAGTGAGTCCTGCTCAGAGGCTAGCTAAATTTAAGAGGCACTGGCAGTCATTACTAGTAGGTGGCCCTGTTCCCTGCAATCTACCTGCACGTTCAAGACAACTTAATGGTGGTCTCTGTTCCCACAGCACTCCTGGCGCAACTCCCGTGAATTCGATCCGTCGTCGCAGGACCACCTGCGTGGTTATATAAAACGACTCAATGAACTTCTAGTTGAGGAAGAGAAAAGCTCCTCTCCGTTATGCATGAACTTTTGTTATGAGCAACAGGTGTTCATTGCACTTTCAAAAATTGGGCAAGCCGGTTCGCCCGGCGTTATCAAAGAATGTATAGCAGCCTTTTCGACATTGATAGATAACGAGGATGAAGAATTTTTGGCCCAAGAAAGCTTCTCCCAAAGCTTGATCGGATTCTTGCGAAAAACTGGCCAGAAAAGCCACAGGTCGTTTGAGGGAGAATATGTAGAGCTTTTATTCAGTATTGCCCAGAAGATAAGGCTGAGTCGGGATATTCTACCTGCATGGTTTACCACGCGGGCCGATGAAGAAGGAGGGAGAGGTTATGAAGGTCTGTGTCCGCAACAAAAGTTTGCTGGAATCACCAACAAGGTATGGATTCATTTTTGTCGAAGAAGTCTGGAAGGGGGCCAGTATTGTCACAGAATCTAATAAACATGTCATGTAGGATGATTTCCCCCTGTTCTATCTCTTGATTGATTACGTTCATCACGAAGGGAGAGTGGGTGATTTTGCCAGGACAGGCCTTCTTTATATCATTGAGGCCGCATCCACTTCGGGCGACTTGGAAAAGTGGATAGTTGAAAGTGACCTTGCTACTCTGATGGCATCCGGTTTGGGTGCTCTATACAGCCAACTAAGCAGGTTGCGCTTCCCAATTATTCTCATTGATTAATTTGGCTAATTCAGAATATAGAAAACTAGTGGTTGATTACCCCACAGCGGACCCGCCCACCATTCTGGTTCTTTCGGATTGCTCCTCTTGCCCCTTAGCTTTTGGAGCTGAAAGCTCAACTTCAGAAGACTTTCAGACACATCTAGAGACTTTCCTATCGTATCTAATTTTCTGGCAGGATGTGCTTGAGCACTGCAGATCCACTGAGGTGAAGCAGACACTACTTGATCATTTTCAAGTCCTGTTTCTACAACAGCTGCTGTATGTGCATTCAATGGCTTTAGTCATCTCTCCCAGCAGCGCTAATGCCTGATTGCAGATATCCCTCGTTGTTGGAATCGTCGGATTTGGACGGTGGGTCCTCGGTTGCGGTTCTGACTTATGTCCGGGTTGTTCTCGATACTTTGGAACATCCTGACATTATTCACCTGATACTTTCTTACCTAATGGCTCTACCGGACGAGACTAAAGCAGCGTCTGCTCCCTCATCACCCTCCGTTGCGAAGCGAAGGAAATCGCTTGATCTCTTAAATAAAGTTACTGAGATGGACGACAAACCTTCGCCTGATTTGTTTAACCTCGTCGACTTGGTATTGACTAGTCTTAAATCTAAGTCCCAACAAACAGTGTCCGCGACCCTAAAACTTATCTCTACTATATTGAGAAAACACCACCCATACTCAATCTCTACGCTGTTGAAAGTAATCCCTGTTGCAGCTGACGCTCAATTACGCACCTTGGGTGCGCACAACAAAGAGATGGAACTATTTTTCTCGCTGGTGGGAGATATCTCGGAGGACGGAGACGTCTCTGAAAGCTATGGAGAACATTTGAAGGACGTATTGAGTTTGTTGGAATCACACCCTTGCTCAATGAAAGTGCTTGCTTTAAAGAATTCCGCGTTCGCGGGCGGAGCAGAAGATGCTCGAGAACCCGAAAACCCAAAGGTCAGGGATATGTATACGCACACTGTTCATCCTAACGACCCACTACTCAGAAGTGTTGTGGATTTGTTGAAAAGCTTTTTCTCCAACACTGTTGAGACCAATCTGACTCTCACAGCCGTGATTGTGGATCTTGCGACTTGCTCATTCATGAGGCCAGAAGGTTGGCTATTATTTGATCCGACTTCTTATGAATTTGACGACAGCGATGACGAGCGAGATGGTGATGAGTGGGACCAACTTGAGGACGTTGAGAATGAATTGACCAGTATTATGGGGGATAGTGACGAGCAAGCCTATCGGCGCAAGGAGAAGAAGCGAGCGAAAGACCTAAAGCGGGCAAACCGGCAACCAAGATGGACAAATACACCGCCAATTCTTCAAGCTATTGAGGATTTAGTAAGCCAGGTCCAAGCTTACCGAAGAGCTATTCCAGATTTAGACGATAAGCTATCGGAGAGGAAGCGCGCGTTCCAGTTTACAGATGAATTAAATGATGCTTTACTATCTAGCCCATTGCCGCAGCCTACACCCCCTACCCGAACTTCAGTTCTAGATTCTATTTCTGCAAAGAATCTTATGAGACCCTCCAGTGCACATACGCCAATCGTCCGCTCTCGGCAACCCTCCGGTGGTTCAGGTCACTCGACTCCAGCCCCGAATTCGCTTGTGCCTACTAGATCCACGATATCTACACCTTCACCGGCGCATGGGATATCTCCATCGGTGGGTTTAGCCAGATCTCCCGAAAGTCCTTTTAATCATCACATGTTGGAAACCACGCAGCGAAGAATCAGGGTATTGCGACCAGGACAAGCAATACTACATCTCCCACCTCCACCCGAAGGTGAGAGCAGAGAGGGAAGCGTTACGGGAATAGAAACACCACCGACAATGGGGGATTTTGTAAGGGTCGGGGGAGACTTTACGTTAAGCCATTTGTTGACCAATATCATGGTCCTTCGGGTAAGCAATACATACCTGTTTTCTTATTTTCGGTAGCTGACATGCGACACAGGAATTTGTGCTGGAACTGGGTGCCTTGGTTCAAGTTCGAGCATCTTTGTTTGGGGACCTTAGGTTTGCCTAAAAGAGCGTGGACTTGGTCCGAATTTTTCTGTTTATGGGCTTGCCCCACAGATATCATAGCGTGCTCCGAGTCACTTATTTTCCCCTGCTTCTTGCTTCTCTACAAATATTTTTTTCCTTTCATTTCAGAGCGTGTAGGCATCGCATCGCATCGGTGTATAGTATGACCGCACGGACCTGTGATGCCGAAATTTATGGGGTCCCATGGAATTTGAAGCAAGAGCCTACGGGCACAGCGTCTAGTAATAAGTTAGGCACTAATACTGTAGTATGATAAAACTTGCGGGTGATTGTGTTAACAGATGTATAATAGCAAAGAAGTGACAGTGTCCGCTAGCTCCGTTTAATATGCACTATCACACAAGGCGACCTTTCGCACAGTATCATACATCAAGTACATGACGCCGCACAGAATCTTACATTGGATAAAACATCCCACTGAGCACAGCATTACACTAAACAACTTGTAGACATTGCAATGGGCTAACCCCTGCAGGAGCAAATGCGGAGGTTCTCGGTCTCGAATAAGGACTTGTTAGTATGCGCGGACAGCCGACCAACGCGATTCCTAGATTTCGGGGTCCAGGCCCCAGACCTCACAAGCAGCAAGCTACCGTATTTACGGGCGATGATTGATGACTCGGGAATGCTGCGGTGGGATCAGAGAAAATTTCCGACCCCAACTCCAGTGCTGGGGTTTGTGGTTGCGACAACCAGTCAGAGAAGTTGAAGATATCGAAGTCTGAGATTCTGTGGGACCTTCTTTCTCACCCCGCCGGTCACCATTTTCAAACCTCCCTTAACTGGGCCCTGTTTGGCATGCAACTATCATATAAAAAGAATGGTGTTTGGAGAGAGATTCAAGGTGTATATTATATAGGTAAGCAGGAAACTCTCTAATTAAATGAGGTAAACCTAAAGTTGGCCTTCATTTTTATGAGCATGACTGCTTTTACAAAGTTTTCCCACAGTATGATACATAAATCATTGGCTTGGCATGTTTCAATTATCATCACTCCCATAAAGCTTGTATCATATTATCATACTACTGATTAGTCACTCTTTCCCCTCCTCTTTGCTATTTTACCCTAATGCCTACTAATCTTAGGAAAAAAATGGCATTTTAAAAAAACAAGCCTAAATTTCAAAAAATGGCATTTTAATGTGCATGCAAAAGACAGCCTTTTTTTTCTCTTTTTTTTTTTTTCTTTTCTTTAATTCTTATGGAGGAAAAGTGCCAGAGAGATGGCATTTTTCTTGCTTGCCAAACAAGGCCTTCATAGAACCTGCTGAAAGCATCTCCCACCCCCCGGAAGGTCAACCCTCATTATCCCCGCCCCCAAAGTGACTCTTCCGACGGGAGATTGAGAATCCGCAATGTTGTCACGACTTCGATTTCGCCCTTTCTCAGGTACTTCATTTCTGAAACCGTCCAGATTTTCTCGGCCGTTATCGTCGACGGGTTCATGGGGAAAAGATGGTGAATTGAACAAAGTCTCTGCGACGGTCACCCAACCGAAGTCTCAGGGGGCTTCTCAAGCTATGTGTCCGTTCCCACTTTCTACAATTTTTTAATTTTTCGTGGGAATTGCTGATTCTGGTGTGAGGCATAGTGTATGCGACTGGGTTGGAGCCAGAGGACATGAATAAGGCGCAAGTCGGAATTTCATCGGTATGGCTTTCTCCCTTCCAGACTCGCGATAGTAGAGATCAGAATTAATGTGTGTGTGTGTGTGTGAGTGTAGGTGTGGTATACGGGGAATCCATGTAATATGCATCTATTGAAACTGAACTTCAAGGTTCTGGAGGGAGTGCGTAAGGCTGGGTTGGTCGCGTACCAATTCAACACCGTTGGTGTCAGGTGCGACATGTCCAAGGCGCAAGGACGATCGAATGGGGTGTACTAACCGACACATCCTTTTGCAGTGATGGTATATCTATGGGAACCAGTGGGATGAGATACTCTTTACAGTCCCGAGATTTGATTGCCGATTCAATCGAGGTAAAATCTCACCTGTCACATATTGGAGTCCGACTGACCACCCCTCAGACCGTAATGGGCGGCCAATGGTACGACGCAAACATTTCAATTCCTGGCTGTGATAAAAACATGCCGGGTGTGATCATGGCCATGGGCAGAGTCAACCGACCATCCCTAATGGTCTATGGTGGAACCATCAAGCCCGGACACTCCAAATGTCAAGGTGGCGCTGAAATCGACGTCGTCTCCGCCTTCCAGTCTTATGGTCAATTCCTGACAGGCGAGATTAACGAGGAAACCCGCTTCGATATCATCCGAAATGCGTGTCCCGGATCCGGCGCCTGTGGAGGAATGTACACGGCGAACACCATGGCAACGGCTATCGAGTCCATGGGGATGACGCTTCCGGGGTCGTCTTCCAACCCGGCTGAGTCGCGGGAGAAGATTCGGGAATGTATTGATGCTGGAGCGGCGATCAAGAATCTCCTTGAACTTAAGATGCTGCCGAGGGATATCATGACCCGCGCCGCGTTCGAGAATGCCATGGTTGTGGTCAACATTACTGGAGGGTCTACTAATGCGGTTCTCCATCTGATTGCCATCGCCCACTCCGTAGGCGTGAAGCTCACAATTGACGACTTCCAGTCGGTCTCAGATAGAATCCCCCTCTTGGCAGACTTGAAGCCCTCGGGAAAGTATGTAATGGCCGATATCCACAAGATCGGTGGAACGCCAGCGCTGCTCAAGTTCTTGCTCAAGGAAGGGCTAATCGACGGATCCATCAACACCGTTACCGGAAGGACCCTCGCAGATAATCTCAGGGATGTGCAAGGTTTTCCGCCCGACCAGGACATCATCCGCCCTCTGTCAAACCCAATCAAGAAGACCGGCCACATCCAAATCCTCCGTGGTAGCCTCACGCCCGGGGGCTCAGTGGGCAAGATCACCGGAAAGGAGGGCCTCCACTTCCGTGGTAAGGCCAAGGTCTACGATGGAGAGGACCACTTCATCCACGCCTTTGAACATGGCGAGATCAAGAAGGGCGAAAAGACGGTTGTGGTAATCCGCTATGAGGGTCCCAAGGGAGCGCCCGGAATGGTGGAAATGCTCAAGCCTTCTTCAGCTATCATGGGTGCTGGCCTAGGACAGGACGTCGCCCTTATCACCGACGGTCGCTTCTCCGGCGGATCGCACGGGTTCCTGATCGGGCATATAGTCCCGGAAGCACAGGAGGGCGGTCCTATCGCGTTCGTCAAGGATGGCGACGAGATTGTCATTGATGCTGAGAAGCGGTTGCTGGATTTGGAGGTCAGCGAGCAGGAGTTGGCGGATAGGAGGAAGCAGTACTCTCCTAAGCCTTTAAAGTATACCCAGGGTACACTATACAAATATGCCAAGTGAGTTTTTTTTCTTTTCTTTTCTTTTTCTTATTCACATTCCTCATTGATAAATCTGGCTTTGGGAAGCGTGAAAAGCTAATACCGGTATATGATATCATAGACAAGTTGCGGATGCTAGTCACGGGTGTATCACCGATGCTTAGAAAGTTTATGGAGTCTCTGTAGATTATATGTCGTGGTCAGCCGTCCTGTGACCAGTGATAGACCCTTGGGTACATGCAAAAGTGATTTATTTCTCGTGATTTCCATATTAATTTTTTTTTTGTCTCACCAAATCTGCGGGTATTTCACTGCGAGCACCAGTGAAATACCGTACAGTACAGTAATCTCGTGACTCAAGGACAACAAAGCCCCCGGCCGAAAGCCATCAGACACAAAAGGCCTCGACAGGAGAGAACAGTGTCAATGATACCAACCGCGCTATTTTGCACACCCCTAAAAGGTCTCAACTCAAGCTCAGCCTTCCTATTCCCCTCCCTCTCCGCCGACTATAGTACCACTTCAGCTGCTCAGATGACCTCGGTTTGAATCGGGCTAGTTTGAGCGGCGCATAGCGGAAGTTGTTTGTGTCGATACAGTATGATATTATTAACTCTATCCAAGGCGATGCTCTTTGTTTCATCTCTATTTTTTGTCTTTATAATTTATTTTATGCCATGATCGGTGGAACACGCGTCTACAGATCTTGTCAGACAGAAAGAGGGCTCAGCAAAAGGGTAAATAGATAAATGAATAATATTATCATAAATAGAGACGTTGTGTAGCCTATCGGTGTGACATTCGTAAGCCGGAGGGGGATAATTGTAAAACGATTGGATTGACGTACGATAGCAGTAGGGTAGGGTAGTATAGGGTACTGTACCGGTATTTGTGAGTCGATGATAACAGCACTCTTTTTTTTCTTTTTTCATTCTTCTGGTCTGGGTGTGGTGGTCTGGATTGAAATAGGTTAATTGCACTTCTTTTTTTGATTGGCCGCTCAAGGCGGGCCATCCAATACTCCAATGACGGAAAAGAAAAATTCATCGACTTCATAATTTGATATTTAAATTGATAGGAAGAATGGAGGGAGGGAAGGATGGAAGGAAGTACGAGATGGTGCTGTTATCGTTTGCGTGGCTCTTACTTATAGGGACTCAGTGAGGTTGTTCAGATGGGGGGGTCAAGTTACCCGGGTAGAAGTGGTGTGGAAAGGTGCTCCTCCCTTTGGTTGCAATTTTATCCCGTGTATTTGGTGCATGATACCGGCTGCCGGTATTGTGCTCATTCGTGCAGAGAGATCATCGGGGTCCTTACATTGGGAGCAGTGGTATACTCGAGTACCGGTACGGTGCTTGTAGTCTACATGTAAGGGGTGTTACCTTACCGTCAAGTTACTGTAAAATGGGAGAGAGAGAGAGGGAGGGAAAGAGGGAGAGAGGGAAACTTCAGCATCTCATCAGTCTGATTTGTTCTGGATGGCCGAATCCTAATAATACTATTGATAAAGAGAGATAACTTGGTATCACACTCCGCCCTGAGTGGGGAACATCATACTCGGGACAGAGGTACAGTACATATCATACTCGAGTAGCATTCAATATCACTGTAACCCCCCCCTTTGGTGAACCGCCCTCCATACTCACAATTTTGTGTCCATCTACCGTGTCCATCGTTGTAACTCGTTCGCCTCGTATTCCCCCTCTCCCACACACCTCCTCTCCCTCCCCCTCTCCTGCTAAGTTACCCTCGCTCCTCCCTCATCATTGTTCCGCCAAAACATCCCTTCCCCCTATCATACATACATTTCTTACCCACTTTCCTTATTCACACCCCCCACTTCCATCTCTCTCTCACCCTTACAATTGCTACCCTTGACCTTACTCTTCCCCATCCTTCAACCAACCAGCATCTTTGCTCTCGAGTCGTGGTTGCGGCACCTCTGGTCCTGCACGTTACACCCACCCCCATCCCTCGACTCCCGGTAAGGTGACGGAAGGGGAAGAAAAAAAGAAAATAAAATAAAGAAGGTGAAACGCTACTTGTAGAGCACATCTCTTTTTCGTTCTTTTCTAATAACAGCTCCTCCAAGTAACGGCGGCTGCGCCGCTCTCTGTACTAGTACGAGTACAGTACTGTGTCTATTTTGTGTGCAGCCAGCAACCCAGATCTTGGTGATTTCTAACAGAATTAGAACTAGGTTGTGCCTGTCAAGTCAGGTTCCTACACTTCCTCGCCCGCCATGTCCGCCGTTGGCCAACAACTGGGCGAGCACCAGCAGAAGCGCGTCCTTGTCCCTCCTCCTCCGCCCATTCCTCCATCTCCTCCCTCCTCTCCTACAAATACAATCACCCTAATTACCAATAACCCCCCCTTCACCCCTCTCCCGCCTTCCCCAACAGTTACCAAGGCGAATTGTGTTCCCTCGACAACCCCGTCTATCCCAGATCGAGACCAGCAGCGAGATGCTGCCGTGCTTCAACTGCAGCCCCCCGCACAACCCCCGCTGCCCCACAACAATCCAGCTCAACACGGTCCCCATCCTCCTACAATACTCCCCGGCCTGCGTTTGCAGACGTCAAACCTAATCGTGGCTAAACATCATCCCAATACCGGCGGGTCCTCGGCGGGGCCATCGCGGTCGACATCTTCTGTCGATCCGTTGTCCCCGGCCTCCGCGGGTTCGGTTTACTCCCCGGCTATGGAAGTCCTCGCAAAGATGACACCCCTGCCATCTCCTATTGTCACTGGCGATTCTCCCGGTCCCTGGAATAAATATCGGAGTAGACCAGTTTCAAGAAAACCTTCTCAGACAAGACCAACACCCCCTCGTAGCATCAATGGGTCCGAGTCAGCACTAGTTACGTCAACGGGCGAATCGCTCTCAACGGCTCTTGCCGCCCAGCCCCAACGAAAACTATACCAGGGCTTCACTCCTACTCCCCCTGGCGCTGAGTTCGCTTATAACAACAATAGCGTTACCCGAAGTAGAGACGATTTCGACACTAGTTCCCTTACGGTGCCTTATTCTCGAAGTCAGAACCTTTTTAGACCCTCATTGACTGGTGGGCCTGGAACCGATGAGGGCGGTTCAAATTATGAGCTGGATGCGAGTGGTGGGCTACGGATGAGACGGGAGGACTTTTTAGCCCAACCTCGAAGATGGACTGTTTCGTCCACAGAGTCGAGTCCTGCCCTTAGCGGTAGCACAACTTCGGTTTCCTCGATTTCTAGTACCGATACCGCAACCGACGCTGCTGAATCAAGTAATCGCTTGATCAAGAAGCACAGGCTAGAGAGCTTTGAGGCGAAGACGGTTCCCAATAACAAGGTGCGGAAATGGAGAGGTCTGAGGTTGCTAGGCCACGGAACTTTTAGCAAGGTCATTCTAGCGACGTCGGAGGATATCCCGGACGAGGTTGACAGCTTGGACGATGATGGGGTGGTGGTTGGACGAAAGCCGCTATCGTTAGATCCGAGGAAGCTTGTGGCCGTCAAGATTGTCGAGCACGGCGCTGCTGGAGGGGCCTCGAAGGAGAGAGTTGAGAGTTCACTGAAGCGAGAGCTTGATATTCTCAAGTCTGTCAATTATCCGGCCTTGGTGAGGCTTCGTGCTTACACTGTTGAACCCAAGAGAGCGCTGTTAATACTACCGTATTGCCCTGGAGGAGATCTGTTTGATCTGGCCGCGGATTCAAGTTTTACATTGGAGGCTCCATTGGTTAGGCGTATGTTTGCTGAAATTGTCGGCGCTGTTCGCTATTTACACAGGAATGGTATAGTGCATCGCGATGTCAAACTGGAGAGTATGGAAATTTTTTTTTCTTTGGAAAATTTTTTTTTTTCCATCTAATCTCTATGCTGATGCCATGCCAGATGTCCTCATAAACTACACCAAGGACCAGTTACTAGAAATAGCCTCCTCCCCATACGATCTTCCTTTCCCTATCACGACGCTCACGGACGTCGGGTTGTCCCGCAGGGTAGACTTCAGCAGTGACGACTACTTGTTAACAACCCGTTGTGGAAGCGATGACTACGCAAGTCCAGAGCTGATAATGGCCCAAGAATACGATGGTCGCCAGACAGATGCATGGGCACTAGGTGTTCTCCTATTCGCTCTAATGGAAGGCAGACTCCCCTTCGATCCACCCCCCGGCTCCTCGGAACAGAAAATGCGCAGTAAGACCGCGCATAGAATCGCTCGTTGCGAATGGAAGTGGGTGAAGTTGGCGCCCAAATCTGCGGAAGTCAACTCGTCTGGTGACTCCGGCATTGTAGTGGATGTTAATGGCAACGAGAAATTTCAAGGGTATGATCCGGAGTACGAACGTGGGAAGCATATCGTTGAGGGATTGCTCAAGAGAGCAAGTAAGCGCTGGAAACTGGAAATGGTTGAGCAAGACGAGTGGGTTAAGGGGGCTATACTCGTTGTGATGAGAGAGCGGGATGAGCTATAGACTGATAAACATAGCATGGCATGGTGGTTTTCCCTTTTTCTTCCCTTGCCTTTCCACACTATTATGAACTCGCTTGACTTTACATGACCCAACTTAACCTGATCATATTTCTGTCTTTTCCTTTCAGTCCATCTATCCGGGTTTGGGTTGCGCATTGTTTTCGCTGCCTCTTTGGAAATGTCCGATTTACCTTTTCTCTTCTCTCATCATAAAAATGAGATCTCTCTTTTTCTTGCTCTTTTTCTTTTTCTTTTTACGTTTTCTTTTCCTTCTCATATTTCTTTCTTCATCGACTCTTGCATGACGGCGTGAATGATATAAAGACATCAAATAAACTGAACACAACAAAAAAAAATTAATGCTTAGTGTTTTTTTTTTCCTTGACGGTTTTTACGGGGGCGTACTGTATATGTGGTTTTATTATTTTTCCTCATTTTATGTGCTTGGTTAGGTAGTACGAGAAACGGTAGATGAGAGTTTTTTCTTCATTAAATTTTTGTTTATTTTCGGCTGTTTGCGGTTGTGTAATTAGGCGAACGTCATTACATTTAGGGGTTAGACACTTTTATCGCGTCAGTCAACGCTTATGCGATGGGCGGATTTCCCCTAATCCTATGGTACATAACACATCACTCGCTGAATTCCCCATCCCCAACGTACTCCCAGGTGGGACCGTTCGGACCCACTACGCACCTCCTGAATTTTATTAGAATTCCTAAAGCCCCCGCTAGCCATGTCCGTTCTCCCGCTCTTGTCCCCCTCCTTCAAAGTAGACCTCCTATGATCGTTCGCAGGGGAGGTTGTACTTCCTGCAGGATTCCCAGGCGCGCATATATATGGGCGAACGCACTGGCTGGCTAAGAACAGCGACACTCTTTCATCCATCCATTCATTTATTTCATTTTCTTTTCTTTGAGAAACCAGGAAATTCCATCGTAGTAACCCAAGTGACCTGCTGGGTAATTATGATACTGTTTCATTGGTATACTCGGACAAGTCTGAGGGGTTGGGATTCGCCTTCCCATTTCTGAGGGTTTTTGGGAGGAATGTTGAGTGCGGAGTGCGCAACATGTAGCCCTACCGTATCTCGAGAGGGGTGAGTCGGGACTACTTGCTTACGATAGGTATAAAAGGCGGACCCTTCAACTTTCTGCTTCATTTCTTTCCTTCCTTTCTACACAGCTGCACTCACTACCACCACCACCACTACCATTAAGAACATCACTACCAGGAGGTTGCCCACGATGAGTCCATTTATCTGTGCAACCTGTCTGGATGATTATTCATTTTTTTTTCCTTCACTCTCCCTCATCTTTCTCCACTCCACCTTTCTTATCCTCTTTCCTGCAGGTCACATTTGACTTGAGTAATAAAGCAGGAGTAGTGGACTGAGAATTTTATTTACCTGAAAGTTTTATCACTAGTAAGTCTATTATCTAATATCATATTTAGGGTTGAGGATTTAAGTTACTAACAAAAAAAATTTGTATAAAACAAAAGTTAAATTTTATTTAATATTATAAAATATTTAATAAAATCAAATTAGGCAGCAACCTTTTAGCCTATTGGTGAAAGAGATGGTAAGATATTCAATATACTCTATGTATTGAACTGAGTTTTATCTTTCTGAAAACTTGCTTAGACTATTACTTCTTTGAAAGAGAATCTATTAACCTAGAATTTTGATAATATAGATCCCAATAACTTTCACCAATCTTGCTTAGAGGTTCTTCCTTTACTCTCCCATCTTATTCCTAAATGGAATTAGTAAGCAAGAAGAATGTTGTGCAACTTTAAGCTCATGCAAATGATGCTGCTTGAGTTGTAAAGTAGTAATATATAAGGCATGATCTAACTTAGCTATATAATAAACTGTCTGTCCAGCTATATATACAGACTTAACTAAATTGAGAAAGAGAAAATACTAATTTAATAACTCTGCTAAGCAAGCAATTACAACTGGTATATTTTAAACTTATTAACTTACTTTTTGTTATTAATGCTAATATATATCTAATAGTTACTACAACCTAAGGGATTAAAATTTTTATGAAAACCAACTGATATTCAATATATGTTCTTGATAAAAAGTTAGAATGAGATTGCAAAATACCTCAATGCAGTATATGCATTGAGTGGTGTAAGTTTTATTTAACTAATATTCTTTAATAAATTTAATAAATATTTCTTAAACTAACTGATACTTTGCAATTGACTAGATTCTGCCACCTTTCATCTTTAAGTTTTGCTATAATTGGACAGGATTAATAAAAGTCCTTTTCTACAAACTTTTATAAAACTATGAAAGTAGTTAAATGTACTACTTACAATATTATAAGAGGAGAAAGAAGAGAGAATGAACACTAGAGGCAAGATTTATATGAGTAAGTTATAAGCCTATCCAATAAATTTTCAATAACTTTACTTATTTTCTTCTATTATTTACCTTTTTAGCCTTCTATAATGCTTTCCTCATTCTCTTCCTCCTATTTTGGTCTTTCTTTCTTCTCCTCTAATTACATTTCTACACTTTAACTATTTCGGTACCACTCTTCTTTCTTAATTATTAATTTATCAAATATTTTAACATTTTTATACTAACATAATTCTAATAGATACAACTATTTAAAAAAGATAGGATATTAATTTATGGTTATTTCTCATCTCTTATAATATTATTTTAATTTCTAACATACTTAAATAATGAACATTTTAGTTAACACCAGGTATTCCAATAGAGGATATTTAAATTGGAATTAATATATACATTTCAAACCACGATTGGAACAGGACAGCAAAATACACTAATGCAGTATCTGCATTTAGTGCTCTAGGTTTTATCTGAATCTTCCTAATATTTTTTTTAAAAAGCTGAATGAAAATAACTTTTACTAACTTATCTTTTCTAAATAATTTAGATTTTTCCACCTCCCACCAATATTGAATGCTTAAATACTAAGATCATGCTGATATCATAAACTTATTATATCTTGTATTATTTTAAAAATATACTTAAAATACTTAAGTATAATATTTATAATTACTTAAGAGAATAAAGGATAAGGAAGAAGAAGAGAGTTCTAGTGATAATAGCAGTATTTATATAAGTGTGATAAAATTCAATTATTTCCTACTACTGTAAGTAGTTCAATATTAGTTCTTATTTACTTATGACTTTACTAAGTAGTACATATATTTGCTTTGTACTTAGGCTTGCTTAAATGATTATGATTTTCATATTTGCTTATTTGTATCTTTGTTATACTACTATTGACTTGAGTATTTCTTAATGCTGTAAGAATCCCCATTCGGATGTTTAGTTCTTGACGATAGGGAACGATATTTCTCTTTCTTCTGCTTCTTAGTCTTCTGATAGTGTCATGAACGTGGCTTAGCATGAAAAAGGTTTTCATGTGACACATGGTTATGAGTCACAGGTATGTTATTGTTTTGCGCATATGACCTATTCGGGTTATATGATTTGTTATGTGTGGGATTTGTGATGCTTTCGCACATGGCTCAAACATGAGTCATGGGACGTGCACCTGACGAGTATGCCTTGCGAGTGTGCCTTGCGGGTAAGCCTTGTGCATATGATTTATATTTCGCACATGACCTCATTATGAGGTCATGGGTTTCGCGCATATGACTCAGTTGAGTCATATGACTTGTTTATTGCGTTATGATTGGTTTATGAGTTTTGTACATGACCTCGCTATGAGGTCATGGGTTTTAAGCATGTGATCACTTTGGTCACATGACTAGTTTGTTATGATTTGGTTTCACACATGTGACTACTTTAGGTCACATGACTAAGGGTGGGAAGAATACTATATAAGGAGGTTGATGCGGCTGAGGAAGATAGGTTCTTCACACTTTGTTCTAAGTACTTTTCCTCGTCCTTGCCGTCGCTTCGCCCCGAGCGTTTCTTTCGCCATCATGATGGGCCTTGATGCCTTAGATTCTGGGGGAGATATCTGAGTGTGCTCAGTAGTTCCTGGGGTCTTTGGTGTTGAGGTCTGTTAGGTGTTGCGTGGCGGATACCTTGTTTGCATCTCGTTTCGTTGGGCTGGTTATCTCATGATACTGGCACTTTGAGCACTTCATCATGGTCGCATATGAGCCCCTTTCGGTAAAATGTCTACGGCTTCCTGTCTATCGTCTACTTGCAGGTTTCGCGTTCGATTGGGGAGATTGAACATTGTGTTTGGGGGGATCACCCGTGTCGTTCTTTGGGCCAGCTCATGTCTGTTGTTGGGTTTTAACGGAGTCCTTAGTTCTCGCGATACAAAATGCCCTTAGGTTAGACTGATGACCTTCCCAAGTATCAACACGTTGTATCGGCTGCATCAACCCTTGGGGGAGGGGGCCTCGCCGGCCCCCCCCTCCTCAATACTACATGTTTCTACGGTCAGAATCCCACGATGTTGTTTATCACTGTTCCCTTGGAGGTTTTGTCCTTGTGGCATTTACGGTGGTTCAGTCAGGTGTCTCCTCCTCACATTCGTGGGGATGGCTTTGACCCTGAAAACTCTTACCCCCTGGTGTGATTATTGTTGCCGCCTGGGGTGGTGTGAGACAATTGGCTGCCAGACACTCGCGTTGTCTGTGCGTTTGGGTGGTTCGGTTGCGGTCTGTGGTTGGCGGCTTCACCCATTGCAAGTGGTGTCTACCTTCTGTTTGTCTGCTTCTGTTCGCTCGCCCTCTCCCTTCTTGTCGTGTCAGTTGGGGGTGCCTCTTGCCTATCGTTCGGTCCGTGCCTATTGCCAGACCTGTGTGGCTGGCTTTGGCTGGCTCTGCCTACTCTTTCCCAACTCAGTTGGATTTTAGTTCGGCTGAGTTGGGTGGTGTGGCTGGTGCCGGTGCCTTCGGGTGTTGGTGCTGCCGCCTTTGTGGCTCCCAGCTGTGGCTGGTGGGCCCCCTCGGCCATACAGTGCTGGGGGTTGGGGCTCTGTTCGTGTGGCCAAGACAAGTGGCTGCCTGGCGGGGCTGGATATTGGCTGTCCTGTGGCTGTCGGATGGTTGATCTGTCTGAGGGGCTGGGGGGGCTGGATGGGCTGTGTGGCGTCTGGTGTGTGGGGCTTGAGGGGGGCTGATTGTGGGGGGAGAGGCACCTGCTAGCACCGGTCAGGCCTGCGTCAGGTTGGGCGAGGTCTAATTAAGTGTTTCGAGTCCGGCTTGGGCTGTTGGGTGAAGCTGCTGAGTGCTGTAAGGCTTCCCGATGGACCAGTTGGCTGATGGCCACCTGTGCGGATATTGGGTTGCGACCACCTGGTTGGACTTGTTTGGGTTCTGCGTGCTGGGTGTTGTGGAAGTTTGTTTGGTTTCTTTGGTTTGGCAATGGGCATGGCTGGCGGGGGCAAGGCACCACGGGTGGGAGATAGGCCCCACTGATCATTTTGGTCTGTCACCACCTCTATGTATTTCTTTTGTTGTTGTGTTTGCTTTGGGGGACAGGCAGCGGGTACAGGTCCTCCTCACAATTACGCTCTTCGGAGGCACTTGGCAAAGTGGGTTCATAGGGTCGACGGCCTGGCATGCGGATGCGAGAGGTGGACATGTTGGTCACCTCCTCTCTGCCATTGTGCCGCCTGTAGTTTATGTTTGTTTTAGTTTTGTTGGTTTTCTACTGTGGTGGAGGTGTTGCGGGACGGTGTTCAAACTGGGTGGTAGTGATTTTATGTTTGTTGGACGAGGAACCTGGTTAGGTTGGTCTTTTGCTTGGCTTCGGCTACGCTTAGTGCTGGTTGGCCTCATAATAGAGGGGCTACGAACTTGGGCCGGGGAGGGCGCTGGGTTGTTTGTTGGTCTTGTAATTAGTTTCCGTACGGGCATGACTCGGGGATGGCAGGTACGGGACCGTAGACTTAGTTAGCTTAGGATTAGTAGTATGCCGGTTAGCGGTATCCCTGTGCCGGCGGGGGCTCGTCGTATGCCAGTGTTGGCGGTACGAGTTTAAATAAAATTAGATTGACTTCTAAGTACTTTTCCTTCTTCTTGCACTCCGTGTCGGAAGTGAGCATAACCAATACTTTACCTTATCCCGCTCGCGATAAATACTTCATCTACTGTTACTTGTTTGTATTTTTCGTTTCAAGCGGTCGGTTAGAAGCTGTTGTTCTCGCTTAGAAGATACTTCAGTGTGAGATATCTGTGGCCTGGTCCCAGTAATCACTGAGTATAGCTTGGGCGAGGATGGCGTCTTCGACAGCCTCCTCCTCCATGGATTCTCCCCCCCCTTCGAGGATGTCATCGCCCGTTCGGTTCGACTCCAACCTCTCCTCCTTGCTTGAGACAGCCTGTGCGGCCCTGTCTCTTGCGCCTGCTACTGAGGCTGGTCGTGGCCTCATCCCCACAACTACACGGTCATATGCGGCACCCAAGGGAAACTTTGGTTTCTTACAGTTTCACCACTGTCACGGGTGCCAAAATGTGGTTAACCCGCAGTTTGATGATGTGGTTCGGCAAATGGTCGCTGACGTGACCTTCGCCACGATGAAAGAAGTGGATGTTTTAGTGAGAGGTTTCCTGATCGGGAGAGGTTGTTCAGCCACATGTGGCTTGAGCAAAGACACTACCACAGGGCTCTTTGTTCGGTTCAACTCGGATTGTGGCTTGGAATACTCTCCAGCCCCCGCACCTTCTCCTCCCAAAGATTCTCAGGCTATAGTCCCTGAATCCTCCGTCCCCCCTGCCAAGGATAACTCGACTGCAGCTACGGTTGAGGCCAGCTCTTAGTCCACTACTCCTCCCCTTGCTAGGGCTGTCCAAAGCAAGATGCCCAGCTTCCTCTGCCAGACCAGGACCGGCTCTTCGACCCCCTCCTTTCTGGCAGGAATGTCTTCAGGAGAAAGGGCTCTTTAGGAAACCCTGAAGTTCAAGTTAGACGACCCTGATGACGAGGATTACAACCCTCCTGCCTCTGAAACACGCTGCCGGACACGGTTGGCATCTCCCATTAAGCGATCTGCTGCTCCTCTCCTTGGTCCTCAATTTTTGAGGGCTATCAACGTTGATGAGGGACGGAAAACACAGATTGTTCCCGCTCTTCCTGGCCTGCCCCTAGATATTCACCATGGGCACCTGACCATCCCTCCACCTGTGGTACTCCCATCAACAATCGAGGCCACACCCCTTTCTCCATCCCCGCTGATAACTGAGGATGTCCTGCCCACCTCCAGGGTGATGGCTAGAGACACACCTATGGGCCTGGGGGAGGGGCGCAACTCGGAAGTGACTGGTTTGGGCGACAGCATACACACCCCTTCACTAGCCATGGGCTCATCACCTCCGCCTATTGTTGAACGATGGGTGTCACCTCCTGAAGGCCAACTGGGGGGCCTCGTGGAGACCCCTAGTGGTGATTCAACCCCGTTGGAAGTTCAGCTCCCAGAAACCCAACCAGAGGATGCCGACACTATAGTGGCCCAGGCGGACTCGATCATAGCAGATGTCTGTGAGATGCTGGATGCTGGTAGGACACCTTCTCCTGGACCCCGCTCAGGTAGTGTAATCGGGTCCATGTTGGAAGGTCTGGAAGACATCTGGTCTGGTAATACTCAGCCTCTTCTTTCCTCGGAGTCTGGGTCGATTGAAGACGACACAGTACAGGACGTACGAACTTGGATGAACAGTGGCCCCACCTTTGATGATGAAGTTCCGAGGAATGGGATAAACTACTGGAGTCGAGTTCATGTCTTAGAACGGGCAGTAAAAGCACTAACCGACATTGTTGGCAGGCAAGGGGAGGAAATTGAAGCCCTCCAGGTAAGGTTGTCCCCACGCCGTCGCTCCTCCCCAGCTGTACCTCACAGTACCTCTGATGTTTCTTTGGAGCCTACCCTACTATCCCCTGCCCCTGAGAGAAAGGAGGCCTCTAAGGAGGCTCCTACTGCTAAAGCTTCCTTTACGGAGGTAGTAAAACGAATGGCATACGTGCCCAAGCACTATGCTGGCCAACAGGAGCCGGTACGTCCTACTCGACCCACATCAGCGACCTCATCCCACCAGTCCAGCAGCAGCGGCAGCTCCTCCAGTGAAGGAGGGGCAGTCTTGTGAGTGGCCCGCGGAAGTGAAGGCAAGTCTGTTTACTGGAAAGAGGAGGAGGGGGAGGATGAAGATAAAAAGAAAGAATGAAGGAAACGTGGCAAATGCCTGAGTGGTGGCGCCAGAAGGAGAAGAAAGGCTGCCAGAGAGGCTGGTAAAGAAAGGGAAGCGGCGACCTTGGCCAAGACTCAGGAGAAGGCTGATAAACAGGAATCGGCTTCAAAGGCTGCGACACCTGTTACTACGGCGGCTCAGTCCGGGCTAGCAGTCCTGGCCAACATCAAAGTAAGTGCGGCTCAGACACGAGAGGAATACCGACAGGTACCAATGGGGCCCCTAGACCCACTAAACTTGGTACCACCACCACCGCGCTCGTCGCCAACCCTGAATGCTAGAGGGAGGCACATCACTATACGCTTCGCCACTTGAAAGAAGGTTGCCCTGCCAGAGGGTGTCGATATTGAGGCAATCTGAAATCGGATTAATACGACCTTCTCCAATCAGGGAAAGATTCGTGGAAATGCTCCTTATATTCGTGCAGGACATGTCCGGCCGGAAATTGGATGAATCTTCCTGACTTTAGCAGTATACTCCGTGACCGAGCTAGGCAACAGGTTGGACAAGGCCAGTCTCGATCTGCTCAGGGAATTGTCACTCCCAGAGTTTGAATTCCAGAGGAACTTGGAAAAGGTGAAGATTTTTGTTTCTGGTGTCCCACTTGCTGACATAGGACGGGGATCGATCGGGAGGGTGGAAGGATGGACTGGAAGCGCGGCTTTTGATAGCCTTCGTACTGAGTTGGAGCAATCCAATACTGGTGTAGTCACTATTTCCCGGCCCGATAGTATGGGATCCATACATGCCATGAGGCAGGCCAATGCTACGAGTTGCGGCATCCGCTTCGTGGTGGAGAATAATGAGGCCATCAAGGAAAGACTAGCAGAGGGAAAAATTTGGTTGCAAGGAGGTGCCCGCAATGTCCGGGTCTTTGAAGAGCATCGCCCCCTTAAGGTATGTAGTAAGTGCCTGGAAACTGGCCACATCGAAGCGACATGTAGCTGCCCCCCTCGGTGCCGATTCTGCTTCGGAGAACACTTCTCTCGGGAGCCCATGTGCAGCAAGCTGGCTTGTCCAGGAGGAGTGGGTCAGGCCTGTGGACATACCAGGAGATAGTGTTGGCTATGCAACCGGATGGACCACTTCACAGGATATGAGCGATGCCCAGGTATCAAATCATCGTCTCCAACTCCACCTTCCTCGCCTGCTGGACAAAAGACGGCCATACCTGCAAAGCCCGCCAATGAACCTGTCGGAAGACCGGAACGGCAGGGTGGAAGGATAGAAGGGAATGGAAGGAGGAGAAGTCGCAGCCGTGGGAGGTTCCCGACACCCAGGCTGGTCGAGATCAGCAGTGATGAGGAAGAAGAGGCTCCCCACCATAAGTCAGAAAAGGCCAAGGATAAGGAACCAGAACGGCCTTCCCCCTCCCCGGCATGTGGAATTTTAAAAACCAAGGCCGGCGCTACCACCAAGCCCCGAGACGAGGAAATGAGTTGGGTTGCCCAGGATCCGGATACCTGCTCCGCCTATGCCTCTGGCCCTTGCGGCCCGAGTGGATTAGTCGAAGCCCTCTTTTAATGCTTATTACGACATTGGCACTAAACGTGGGAAGGAGTAGTTGGAATCGGGCGCTGGCGTTTGATTTGTTTTCTTTTGTTGATTTGTTTTTTATTATTGAACCTTCTGTTGATCGAGAGGGATAACATGTACCAGTAGATGTTGACGGGTGGGATTTGCTTTCCTTTGTTAAGGGGTCGGGTATTGAGGTGTTTGTTCAGTCCCACATTTGTGGACTGTTTGAGGTGGTTGGGCATGGGGAAGGTAGTGCTCAGATTGGGTATTGGGAGAAAGGGACAAAAAAGGTACTCGCTGGAGTTTACTTTCGACCCGGCTATACCAATGACCAGTTTGCTCGATGGTTGGATGAACTCAGGGAACCTGACATTACGTTTGGGGACTTCAACGCCAGGCATCAAGACTGGGATCCTAACGTGCACCATAACAATACAGGCGGACGATGGCTGAAACAGTGGTTCACGGCCCCGGTTCGTGATATGAATATGGTACCTCCGATAGTGCCGACCTTTCGGGACATTTCCAGAATTGACCTATGCCTGCACAAGGCACCCTATGTTCTATATCGATATATGGACGCTGCCGGCTGTGAGCATAGTGCTCAAGCCTTGAAGCTGAAGGTGGACCTCCCTGACAACATCATGCGTCGGAGGCCAGCTTGGAAAAAAGCAGTTTGGGAAAAGGTTGGGAAACAGTTAGACACCCTTAAAGACGTGGGAGATGAGAGGCTGTGGGAAGGTGTGAAGAGTGTGGTGGACGTACTCCCATGGGCCTCCACTGGCAGAGGTCGGTGTGAGTAGTGGACACCGGAGTTGGAAACGATGAGGTTAGATATGGCTCGGCTACGATGATACTCCAAGCGCAAGGCGGAGCGGGCGGAGGACTACAAACTGGTCAGGAGTGTTTACCGGGCTTGCCTGTTAAGGGCCAGGTTCGAACACATCAGGACCAAGATAGCTGAGAGCCAGGACCCGGACATTTTTCGGCTGGCACGGAAACTGGAAGCCAAACGAACACTTCCCTCCATGGCCTGATCAGATGGGTCCTACGCCATGACGCACTCGGACATCAGTGACCTGATTGCACAACAGTTATCCCCTGGCGATCCTATTCCTTGGAAAGACTCCATGATTAGTATGGATAGTGCTCAGGAAATGGAGATCGCCCTTGCTAGGTCACCTATGAATACGGGTCCAGGCGAAGATGATATCGGATATCCATTTATACGGTTCTGGAAGCGGAGGGATACGACAACTTTGCGACGATTGGTTGATTACGGGCTACGTCACAATCTTCCGGATTGGCATCGGGCAGAGGTAGTGCTCATACCAAAGATTGACAAACCCAGATACGACGTCGTCAAGTCATGGAGAATGATACACCTCCTCCCGATACCTGCAAAGGTTGCAGAATGCGTGGTCCTGCTGAGACTGGCCACATGTCTTGACCTGGGGGAGACACAGTTTGGTTCTCGCCGAAAAAGGGGGTTCACGATGCTATGGCGGTAGTCTTTGAATTCCTACGGCATAATGAGGACTACAAACGGCTGATTTTGTCCATGGATGTCGAAGGAGGTTTCAATAATATTGATGTTGACCTCCTGTCAGACTTCCTGGTTACCCGGGGGTGTCCATTGAACCTGTACCAGTAGGTGCGAAGGTGGACTTCATGTCGGTCGATTCGCTTCCGCTTTAATGGATGTGTCTCCAAGAACTACTTTGTCAGCAAAGGGGTGCCTCAGGGCTCGCCTCTCTCTCCTTTTCTCTTTGGGGCCTACTTGGCGGATATATTCACACCGCGAATGCGCTACTCCCCTGGGGTCCGACATTTGGTGGTCTCATACGTGGATGACGGGGTCATCATAGTGGCTGCAGATTCTTGTAATGCTGCCCGATACTATGCAGGAGAAATCTTTGCGGACTGCGATCGCATAGCAAGGGCTAGGGGGATGGGGTTCAGTGCCCTCAAGACCCAGTGGATCGGATTTGGGGACAGAGCGTGGGGAGGAATAGAGTTGGGAGAAATGGTTTTGCCTTCTGAGGATTTGTGAGTTCTTGGGTACAGGTTCAATGTATTTTTTAACTTTTCTTCTCATGTAAAGTACTGGTTGGAAAGGGGGTTAGGTGTTAGGAGAAGGATTTCGGTGTTGGGGAGGAGGTTTGGGAGTGTTGGTGGGCTTGGGGCATGGGAGACTTACTGCTTGGTGCAGGCAGCCAACCTTCCGACCATCTATTACGGGCTTGAATTTGTAACCGACCACCCATCGTATGTGAAACAAATTCAGGTCCATGTCAATGACTGCCTCCGATCGGTTTTCCGGACCCCTATGAAGTTGGCAAAAAATATACTGCTGGCTGAGTTCGGAACACCACCTGTTGCCATCCAAGGGAGGTATCTGCAGAGGAGGTGCTACAGCCGATTTATCAACTACCGGTACTGTGATCAACACCTGTGGTTCGGTGAGATACAGCTCGGTTGGAAGCAGGAAGGGATGGTGGCACACTGGCAGAACTCGGACAAGGAACTCACCTGCCGGCCCACGGTTGCGATCGGGAAAGGCAAGACGGTAATGGCTGCTCACCACCATTTACTGTACACAGATCTGTGCAAGTCCTCAGATGTGGTCATATACACAGACGGGTCCAAGTCCTCTGAAGGGGCTGGTGTGGCATGGGCGGTATTTGAGAAAGGGGCCCTGACCTGTGTCGACGGGTGCTCGGTTCTCCCGTCTTGGAGCATTGTTGAGTGTGAGCTGTTTGTGGTTGTCTGTGCACTCTGATATGCCCAGAGGATGGCCAAGAGACGCCCGATACATGTGTTTCTGGATTGCGTCCTGGCTCTCATCCTGGTAGATAATATGTTTTCGGATGGAGATTCGGCTGAGCTGTGGGAAGTTATGACACCACTGCTTAATGAATTCAGCCTCGTCAGCCTTAGCTGGGTGCCGGGACACATAGGCATTGACGGCAATGAGATGGTAGACCTAAAGGCTAAGGCCTGTGTGGATCGCCCATTGTGCCCTCTGCTCTTGGAAGGGGTCAGCTTCAGGATCGGGCAAGTGGCTCTGGCTCGAGAGTTGCGAAAAGAAGAATGAGGTTCATGGCACGATAGGAAAGGACACGGGTATTACGCTCATGAGCCTAGGGCACCTCGGCATCTTCGTGGGCTCACCCGCATGGACTTCTACGTCTTACTGAGAATTCGCAGTGGAACAGGCTTGGTCGAGAATGACAACTGTGAAGGGAGGGATGATAGACACCACTGGACTGAGTGCCCCCGATATGCTATAGGGCGCCCCGCTGATGAAGACTTATATAAGGATTCGGCGATATTGTGGTCGAGGTCCTGGTGGGTGAGTCACAAGTGGTTGGGCGTAGGGATTCTCCAGCATGCTGAAAAGGTGGATGGGGAATTGGTAGTGGCAGGTAACCCCTTTGACGGTACACTAATGGTGGAAAGAAGTGGTCGGTTGGCGACGGTGGAAGATCCCCTGGCCTGCACCCGGTGCGAGAAGAAACACGATGGCAGTGGATGCGTGTTACCGGGGTTGGTAACCATCCCGAAGAAATGGTTTTTCTTGCCCGACCAGTGACGCTGTGACTGTCCCTGTTGTGGGACCGCGATTTCAGCGATGGCCACCCAAAAACGAGTCACCTTCGCCGAACACTTTGAGAAAAGGCCCCGCTGTTTACGGACGTGTCACGATTGGTTTTGGCATTCTCGGCACCAGTAATGGGACCAGCTGGACCTCGCGACTCGGACGTCGGTGGTTTTGTGGTGGGCTAAGACAAAGGGGTTGCTAAAAGAAGAGCGTTATTCCTTTTGTGGGATGGTTTTGGCCGAGGGGTACTTGGACCTGGGACTACATTATAAAAGGACAGAGGGATGTTGGGATAGATTGTATGTTTCCTTTGTAGAGTACATGGGACAGATTGTGTTGGAGGTGGATAGGGGGGAGGGTATGAGATGGTGGCTGGGTAGTAAGGTGGGAAGACGCGTTAATCCGGGACAGCACTAGTTGCTGTGAGTGCCCGTGAGCCCACTTAGGTAGTGATTTTTGGATTTATGTTTGGGGGGAGTGTTTGCGAGGCGAAGTGGTTCGCGGTGGTATATTTTAGATAGGTTGTTTTATGGGGTGCGGGGGAGACTGGTCGTATGCCAGTGTTGGCGGTACTAGTATAAATAAAATTAGATTGAATTCTAAGTACTTTTCCTACTTATTACGTTAACGAATATAAAACATCTTTACGATTTTTATCTTTATTGCGACGTTATTGTTACGCCAAGAAAGGTTCTTCATGAAGACAAGTTAGAGAAAGCTTACGATAGGTGTTCTCGATAGAAGACAAACGTCTTGTACTATCGGTAACGTAGGTAGAGGCCTAGAGCTATCGTAAGACAAAGAAAGAAGAAGATAGAAAGAGAAGTATTGTTCCCCGTCGCCAAGAACTAACTATCTAGAGAGGGATCGTTACAGATAGCTCTAGGCCTATTCCTACATTACCGATAGTACAAGACCTCTCTCTTCTATTGGGAATGTCTATCGTAAGCTTTTTCTAACTCTCCTTCATGAAGAGTTATCCTTGGCGTAACAATAATAAAATTTGGAATGATGATAAAGAATCTAAAGGTGTTTTTATATTTGCTATAGCAATAAGGAGGAAAAGTACTTAGATATCACAAATATGGCTTGGCGAGGAAAGGTTTTTCATGTGACACATGGTTATGAGTCACAGGTATGTTATTGTTTCACACATATGACTCATTTGAGTCATATGATTTGTTATGTGTAGGATTTGTGATGCTTTCGCACATGACTCAAATTTGAGTCATGGGAGTGCATCTGACGAGTATGCCTTGTGAGTGTACCTTGCGGGTAGGCCTTGTGTATATGATTTATGTTTCGCATATGACCTCATTATGAGGTCATGGGTTTCACACATATGACTCAGTTGAGTCATATGACTTGTTCATTGTGTTATGATTGGTTTATGAGCTTTGCACATGACCTCGTTATGAGGTCATAGGTTTGGAGCATGTGACCACTTTGGTCACATGACTACAGGCGGGAAGAACACTATATAAGGAGGCCGATACGGCCGAGGAGGATAGATTCTTCACACTTTATTCTAAGTACTTTTCCTCGTCCTTGCCGTCGCTTCACCCCAAGTGTTTCTTTCGCCCTCATGATGGGCCTTGATGCTTTGGATTCTGGGGGAGATATCTGAGTTCGCTCAGCAGTTCCTGGGGTCTTTAGTATTGAGGTTTGTTAGGTGTTGCATGGTGGTTAACTTGTTTGTGTCTCGTTTTGTTGGGTTGGTTATCTCATGATACTAGCACTTCGAGCACTTCATCACGGTCCCATACGAGCCCATTTCGGTAATACGGCTTCCTGTCTATCGTCTACTCGCAGGTTTCACGTTGGATTGGGGGGATTGAACATTGTGTTTGTGGAGATCACTCATGTCATTCTTTGGGCCAGCTCATATCTTTTGTTGGGTTTTAATGGAGTCCTTAGTTCTCGCGATATAAAACTCCCTTGGGTTAGACTGATGACCTTTCTAAGTATCAACTCGTCGCACCGGCCACATCAATTCACTGGGGAGAGGGCCTCGACGACCCCCTCCCTCCTTGTTACTATATGTTTCTACGGTCGGAATTCAACGATATTGTTTATCACTGTTCCCTTGGAAGTTTTATCTTCGCGGCATATATGGTGGTTCAGCCAGATGTCTCCACCTCGCTACGGTGGGGATGGCTTTGATCCTGAAAAATCTTACCCCCTGGTGTGGTTTTTCATTGCTACCTGGGTGGTGTGGGACGATTGGCTGCTAGACACTCACATTGTCTGTGCATTTGAGTGGTTCAGTTGTGGTCTGTAGTTGGCAGCTTTACCCATTGCAAGTGGGGCCTACCTTCCATTTGTCTGCTTCTGTTCGTTCGCCCTCTCCCTTCTTGTTGCGTCAGTTGGGGATGCCTCTTGCGCATTGTTCGGTCTGTGCCTATTGCCGGACCTGTGGGGCTGGCTTTGGCTGGCTCTGCTTACCGTTTTCCCGACTCAGTTGCACTTTGGTTCGGCTGGGTTGGAGGGTATGGCTGGTGCTGGTGCCTTCGCATATTGGTGCTGCCTCCTCTGTGGCTCCCGGCTTTGGCTGGTGGGCTCCCCTCGGCTATATGGAGTCGAGGGTTGTGGCTCCCTTGATGTGGCCAAGACTAGTGGCTGTCTGATGGGGTTAGGTATAGCCGTCCTGTGGCTGTCGGATGGTTGATCTGTCTGAGGGGCTGAGGGGGCTGGATGGGCTCTGTGGCACCTGGTGTGTGGGGCTTGGGGGGGCTGATTGGGGGGGGGAAAGGCACCTGCGAGCACCAGTCAGGCATGCGTCAGGTTGGGCAATGCCTAATTAAGTGTTTCCGGCCTGATGGGGCTGTTGGGCGAAGCTGATGAGTACTATAAGGCTCCTCGACGACCTGGATAGTTGACGGCCACCTGTGCGGATAGTGGGTTGTGACCACCTGGTTGGACTTGTTAGGGTCTTGCGTGCTGGGTTTTGTGGGGTTTGTTTGGTTTCTTTGGTCTGGCAATGGGCATGGCTGGCAGGAGCAATGCACCACGGGTGGGAGATAGGCCCCACTGGCAGTTTAAGTTTATCACCACCTCTATGTATTTCTTTTGTTTATGAGTTTGTTTTGGGGGACAGGCAGCGGGTACAGGTCCTCCTCACCATTACGCTCTTCGGAGGCACTTGGCAAAGTGGGTTCATAGGGTTGATGGCCTGGCATGCCGATGCGAGAGGTGGACAAGGTGGTCACCTCCTCTCTGCCATTGTGTCGCCGGTTGTTTATATTTGTTTTGGTTATGTTGGTTTTCTACTGTTGAGGAGGTTTTGCGGGACAGTATTCGGACTGGGTAGTAGTGATTTTATATTTGTTGGACAAAGAACCTGGTTGAGTTGGTCTTTTGCTCGGCTTCGGCTATACTTAGTGCTGATTGGCTTCATACCAGAGGAGCTACAGACTTGAACCGGGAGGGGTGCTGGGTTGTTTGATGGTCTTGTAATTAGTTTCCGTGTGGGCATGACTCGGAGATGGCAGGTGTGGGACATTAGACCTAGTTAGCCTAGGATTAGTGGTATACTGGTTGGCGGTATCCCTGTACTGGCGTGGGCTCATTGTATGCCAGTGTTGGCGGTATGAGTTTAAATAAAATTAGATTGACTTCTAAGTACTTTTCCTCGTCCTTGCTGTCACTTCGCCCTAAGTGTTTCTTTCGCACCAATGATGGGCCTTGATGCCTTAGATTCTGGGGGAGATATCTGAGTTTACTCAGTA
Organism: Tuber melanosporum; assembly: GCF_000151645.1. Taxonomy (NCBI): domain Eukaryota; kingdom Fungi; phylum Ascomycota; class Pezizomycetes; order Pezizales; family Tuberaceae; genus Tuber; species Tuber melanosporum. The sequence goes on along the minus strand of NW_003299115.1, from coordinate 404,495 downwards.
GTTCCCGGGGTTCTTGGTGTTGAGGCTTGTTAGGCATTGCGTGGCGGATTACTTGTTTGCTGCTCGTTTCGTTGCCTGCTAGCTATCTCACGATGCTGGCACTTCGAGCTATTCATCATAGTCGCTTACGAGTCCCTTTTGGTAAAATATCTTCGGATTCCTGACTATCGTCTACTCGCAGGTTTCGTGTTCGATTGGAGGGGATGGAACATTCTGTTTAGGGGGATCACCTGTGTCGTTCTTTGGGCCAGCTCATGTTTGTGTTGGGTTTTAACTGAGTCCTTAGTTCTCATGATACAAAACACCCTTGGGTTAGACTGATGACCTTCCCAAGCATCAACTTGTCGTACCAGCCGCATCATTCCTCTGGTAGCAGGATGGTACCCACTCAGCCCCTCCTCATTATGTTTTCGTTTCTACGATCAGAATTTTACGATGTTATTTATCACCATTCCCTTGGAGTTTCTGTTCTTGCAGCATTTACGGTGATTCAGTCAGGTGTCTCCTCCTCACTTCAGCGGGGATGGCTTTGACTCTGAAAAATCTTACCCTCTGGTGTGGTTTTTCACTGCTGCTTGGGGTGGTGTGAGATAATTGGCTGCCAGACACTCGCGTTGTCTGTGTATTTAGGTGGTTCGGTTATGGACTGTGGTTGGCAGCTTCGCCCATTGCAAGTAAGGCCTACCTTCTGTTTGTCTACTCCTGTTCACTCACCCTCTCCCTTCTTATCGTGTCAGTTGGGATTGCCTCTTGCCCGGTGTTCAGTCTGGGCTTGTTGCTGGATGTGTGGGGCTGGCTTTGGCTGGCTCTGCCTACTCTTTCCTAGCTTGGTTGGACTTCAGTTCAGCTGAGGTGGATGGTGTGGCTGGTGCCGTTGCCTTTGGATACTGGTGCTGCCTCCCTTGTGGCTCCCAGCTGTGACTGGTGGGCCCCCTCGGCTACAAAATACCGGGGGTGGGGGCTCTGTTAGTGTGGCCAAGTCCAGTGGCTGCCTGATGGGGCTAGGTATTTGCTGTCCTGTGGCTATAGGATGGTTGATCTGTCTGAGGAACTGGAGGGGCTGGATGTGCTCTGTGGCATCTGGTGTGAAGAGCTTGAGGGGGGCTGATTGGGGGGGAAGAGGCACCTGCACGCACCGGTCCGGCCTGTATCAGGTTGGGCGAGGTCTAATTAAGTGTTTCCAGTATGGCTTGTGCTGTTGGGTGAAGTTGCTGAGTGCTGTAAGCTTCCTGATAGACCGGCTGATGGCCACCTATGTGGATAGTGGGTTGCAACCACCTGGTTGGATTGTTTGGGTCTTGCATGCTGGATTTTGTGGGGTTTGTTTGGTTTGTTTGGTTTGGCTACGGGGTTGGCAGGAGGAGGCACAGCACCACGAGTGGGAGATAGGTCCTACTGACCTTTTTTGGTCTGTTACTACCTCTATGTATTTCCTTTGTTTATAGTGTTTTTTTGGGGGGACAGGCAGCAGGTACAGGTCCTCCTCACCGGTATGCTCCTCGGAGGCAACCGGCAAAGTGGGTTCATATGGTCGATGGTCTGGCATGCAGGTGCGAGAGGTTGACATGTTGGCTGCCTCTGCCCTGCCATTGTGTCACCTGTAGGTTTAGTTTGTGTGTTGTGTTTAAGTTTTCTACTATGGTAGACGTGTCGTAGGACGGTAATTAGACCAGGTGGTAGTGATTTTATGATTGTTGAACCAGGAATCTAGTCGGGTTGGTCTTTTCCTCAGCTTCGGCTATGCTTAGTGCTGGTTGGCTTCATATCAGAGGGGCTACGGACTTAGACAGGGGAGGGTGCTAGGTTGTTTAATGGTCTTGTAATTAGTTCTCATGCGGGCATGACTCGGGAATGGCAGGTGCTGGGCCATAGACCTAGTTAGCTTAGGATTAGTGGTATATCGGTTAGCGGTATCCCTATGCTGGTGGAGGCACGTCATATGCCAGAGTTGGCTGTACGAGTTTAAATAAAATTAAATTGACTTCTAAGTTCTTTTCCTACTTATTACTTTAACGAATATAAAACACCTTTATGATCTTTATCTTTATTGCAACCTTATTGTTACACTAAGGAAAGTTCTTTACGAGGAAGAGTTAGAGAAAGTTTATGATAGGCGTTCATGATAGAAGATAGAGGTCTTGTTCTATCGGTAACGTAGGCAGAGGCCTAGTGCTATCGTAAGTCGAAGAAAGAAGATGAAGGAGAAGAGAAGTATCATTCCCTGTCGCTAAGAACTAACCATCCAAGAAGGGATCATTATATTAGAATTTAATCTAATTTTATTTAAACTCATACCGCCAACACTAGCATACGATGAGCCCCAGGGCCGGGCCTCCAAGTTGTTGCATCCCAGATACTACTAACTACGGACTAACTAAACCTCTAACCCCGTACCTCAAATATGCCTGTGCCATGCCCCAATACAAATACTAAATACAAAGCCATCAACGGTAAAGAAAAATCCTCCTCAGCCTAGCCTACCCACCAGCCAAGTTACCTGTACGAAATACAAAAGTTCCACTACCACAACCTCAATATAACCCCGCAAAAACCTCCTCCACAGTAGATACCCACCCGAGCATCCCCATTCAATAATCCCAGGACACCCTGCTGACCACCTCAGCACGCGTCCCCATTCCTAAACAAAAGAAACACCCAATACCCAAGCATATAGATCCGAGGGAAAGCCGACTTACAGGATGAAGGCTCCCTAGCCAAGGGGGTACAAACCATTGTAGAGAATCAGGGGGGCACCATAGCGGCAGCGCAGCCCAAAAACCTCAATGGAAGCAGCCAGGACGATATAGTCCCCAAGCTGTTGGTACTTGACTGAACATGCCTAGGTATTCAACTCTTCTTCCAACTCCTCAGCTCCCTCCGCAGACGGCGAACCCGCCGCGGACTCTGTAGTAGCCGGTTTGCAATAGCGAACCAGCAAAGGCAATGACCCTTCCGAGTCGGGAACAAGTGGTACAGGTGAGGTCTGATCTTGTTTGACCTGGCGCTTTTTGTTTTTCTTCCACTTCCTACCCCCAGGTGCAGGTCTACTAACAGGAGTGGACGGGCCACCCTTATCACCACCCACCACCACAGAAGGGATGCTACCAGAGGCGTTACCCCGACCAGCCACAGGCTCAGCTACAGAGGGCTCAGGCACCTTCCTCCCCGAAGGGTATGATACCACCGCAGCTGGTATCACCACATCAGGATCCATCTCACTCACATCAGAAGCAAGTGCCTCAACTGGCCCCGACGAATCATGAACTGGACCACCCATACCACCTCCCACAACCTCAGCTACAGGAGGGGCCAGGATAACCAGCGGTGCAACATTCCCTCGAGGGAGCTCCTCTGCTGGATCCAAAGAATTCTCAGAGTCCAGCCTACCTCCCTCAATCGAGACTACCATAGTAACTGAAGCAACTGAGAGGACAGGTGAAGAGGGGATAATTGTAAGAGCTTCAGCCGCCAACATCGTGAGATAACTGTGATTAATAGTACGTTGATTCTCGAGGGCAGTCAACAAGGCAGATATCTCTTTTCCAGCGGGATGAAATCACCGAAAAAGGACGGACATGTGATGCCGAAGGCGAGAGACTTCGGCCTCTAGGGCGAAGTTCTTCTCGACGGCACGAGACAAAACCACCGACGAACACAGAGCAGATATGGCAGAGGGGGTAGAGGCTTGCTTAGCCATTGCGACCATGAGGAGGTGACTGTAATGAACAACTGAAAAGATAAGTAAAAGAAAGAAAAGACTTCCAGCAAATGTAGGAGGAGGTATAACAATGAAGTCCACAAAAGGTATTTGAAGTTAAAGACTTGAAGCCTATCATGAGATAGAAATCAAGGACTCTGATTGGATCGAGACTGAACCTTTACGTCCGACACGGAGTGAAAGAAGGAGGAAAAGTACTTAGAACAAAGCGTGAAGAACCTATCCTCCTCAGCCATACTGGCTTCCTTATATAGTTTTCTTCCCACCTGTAGTCATGTGACTCAAGTTGGTCACATGCGTGAAACTAAATCATAACAAACTAGTTATATGACCAAAGTGGTCACATGCTCAAAACCCATGACCTCGTAGCAAGGTCATGTTCAAAAACTCATAAATCAATCATAATACAATAAACAAGTTATAAGACTCGAATAAGTCACATGCGTAAAACCCATGACCTCACAATGAGGTCAAGTGCTAAATATATATCATATATGCAAGGCATACCCGCAAGGCACACTTGCAGGACATACTTGCCAGGTGCACGTCCCATGACTCATATTTGAGTTATGTGCGAAACCTATCAAACCATAACATCATATAACCTAAATATATCATAATATGTGCAAAACAATAACATACCTATGACTCATAATTATGGGTCATGTGAAAACCTTTTCCTTGCCAAGTCACATTTGTGACAAATACACTGTTGCTACTGAATTAGGATATTTATAGTAGCTAGTTGCTTATCTTATTTGAATTTCTTTACTTATTTAATTAGTTATATACCATTACTTTAAGACCTCTACTGTAATATTCCTAAGTCCTTGTTAGTATATAGTGGCAGGTAATGATATCTCTCTTATATATATATATCTTCTGTGAGAGTTCTTAGGCCCATTGGCCTACATTACCAATACTCAATTGGGTAATACCTATAATCATAAACATATAAGATATCATCCTTGCCTCATGAGAAATGTAGAAGATAAAGAGTTTGAAGATGTTTTATTTACATAAACTAATAAGTAAGGAAATTCTTTAGAACAAAGTATGAAGAGTCTATCCTTCTCAGCTGTACTGGCCTCCTTGTATAGTGCTTTTCTTACAAACCCTAACCCTGATAACTTATAACTATGGGTCATGCAAAATTCTTGTACAAGTCATATGACTTGAGTGAGTCCTATATGCAAAACAAATGACTCATAATCGAGTCATATGAGAAATATAACAAATCATAATATAAACAGGTTATATGACTCAAGTAAGTAATATGTAGAAGACTTATAACTCATAATCAAGTCATGTGCAAAATATAACAAATCATAATATAAACAAATCATATGTGTGATACTCATGACTCATAATTGAGTCATGTGCGAAATCCTGTCATATTCGTGACTGTAACTGGTACGGGTACTCGGTTATTGGTTTTGTTTTATGTTTTGTTTTAAGTATCGCTTTGATACTTAATTAGTTTTACCAAAGTGTATTGATTGATACCTTTGATTAGTTTTGTTCATGCTAGATATGAACAGATTTGTGTATTTAAAAACTGCCTGATTCCGCGATGGAAAAGGCAGACTTCAACAGACAGTATTTCAATATACTTGGTTGAATAGTTACTTCTTTGTTCCTCAGTACACCTTCAAAGCCTCCTTTAGTTCTCAGCTCTCACCTCCTCTCTGGAGGAGCAGGCCATCTGCCAACTATCGTATCTATTACCATAATGTAATTAGCTCCTTGCGAACACGTTGCAGTGATATTAGCTTCTTCCTCCTCAAGCCTGAGTCCTATCAGCCTCTTTTTCCTAGCTTCAACATCTTTCCTCCAGCTGTATGCAGGGACCTCCAGAGCTGGTGGAATTTCGCTTCCACCTCATATGCTTGTATTCTCACCATTTCTAAGATGAGGTTTGTTATCTCGATCATTAGGTATTGAGTGTTAATTGTTTATCTCAACCCCACTGTTATTCTTTTGTATGCAGAAAATTGTGGCTTCGGCATTGCCAAGTTGTTCCCATAGTCCTTTAATCTACTGAGGTGGACTTTTAATATCTGGTTCTATTTTTGTGGAGGAGGTTTCAGCCACCCCCTCTTTGAAGTATGTTCTCATGGTCCTTCGTCTTTCACAAGTATCCTTCTTTATTAGTTCATTCTGGCTACCATCCTTCTACAGGTAGTATCTCACAGCCATTTTTGCTGCCCTGTACATCTTGTATAAGTACTTGAAACACACCTCTCATAGCTTCAAAGCATGGTCTGGGTGTGGACTAAACTGTTTATATTGTTATAGGAACTATCCCAATCCCGACTTGTCTCCATAGTGTGTGCTACAGTTATCGTCATAGTATACAATCCACCTCGGAGCATTATACTCTGTGTTCTATCTTACTTCTTCCTCTTGTTCCTTGATTTCTTCATTGACTAGTTCCATGAAAAAATATTCAGAGCTTATCAGCATTATTCATGAGAGGCTATAGTCACAGTACTCATGTAATTGCAAGGGTGCATCTTTGCTCTCCTTGCCTTTGTGGTTGAATGTGATCCTTACTTGGGCTTTACTTGTCTGGGTATTGTTAGTGGAAGAGTTGGATAGTATCTTGTGCATTTGTAAAGTTGGTAGCAGAATACTAAGTTTTATCATGTTTAGGTATATAACACGTCCACTTAGCTTGGGATTAGAAATTACAGTAGTATAAGCGAGAGTCGATTATTTAATTGAGTTCATATTCTGATTGGCTTTCTATTTCTAGGGGTCGGGGAGGTATTGTTGTTTGTGAGGGAAATTTGTTATCATAATATATTTTAAGGAGTGAGATATAGAATGTATTGTGGATTTGTATCGAGGGAGGTAGATCAAGTTTATAAGCTCTATCTCCTACTCTTTCCAGTATTCAAAAGGACCTGGATTTCTTCTAGTCCAATTTCTTAGATGGTTACAGAGTCTTTATATTGTGCAGCTATAACCACACCATATCTCCTGATTGTAGGTTCAGATCAGGTCTTTGGTGTTTATTGTATTGTTCATTTTGCCATTATTGTACGTAATCCATTCTGTACCATTATATGTTATATAATTGTTATATTTCTGTCTTATCTGAAATCATCCTACTAGTTGTATGATTTGTGGTTTGATTTCCCAGGTGTTGTCTGTAATTCATAAAGAATAGTATCATGCCTCTTGTTTTTTATCTTCTGTTGTTGTATGTGAACTCAGCCATTGGTAGTAGTTTATGCAAATTATCCTACTGATAGTTGATGTATTCATATAGGTATTGCATGAGTCTTGCATTTACTTGTTTTGTTTATCTATTTATTGGCAGGTGAAATGTAGTACTTAGTTGGGTCAGTATTACCATTTCTTCCGTTGTCTTTTTCTACAGTCATGATGTGAATAGCGTTTCCTGATCTGTGGTTATATTCTTCGGAGGTGTATGTAAACAGAAAATCACCTAGAAGAATGTTCAGATAATGGTCTTTGTTGTTACATCCTTCTTAATAGGGACAAAATAACTCATCTTTGTTAGATAATCGACCATGACTAGAATGCTGTCATATTCTTCTAATTTACTTAACTGGTATGGGTACTCGGTTATTAGTTGTGTTTTATGTTTTATTTTAAGTATCGCTTTGACACTTGGTTTGTTTTAAGTATTGTTTGATACTGAGTTTTGTTTTAAGTTTTGTTTTAAGTATCATTTTGATACTTAATTAGTTTTACTAAAGTGTATTGATTGATACCTTTGATTAGTTTCGTTCATGCTAGATATGAATAGATTTGTGTATTTAAAGACTGCCTGATTCCACAATGGAAAAGGCAGACTTCAACAGAGTATTTCAATATACTTAGTTGAACGGTTACTTCTTTGTTTCTCAGTACACCTTCGAAATCTCCTTTAGTTCTCAGCTCTTGCCTCCTCTCTGGTAGAGCAGGCCACCTGCCAACTATCATACCAATTACCAATAACGTGATTAGTACCTTGTAAACACATTACAATTTAGGTAAGTCTGTGATAAAGTCTATAGTGATCATTTCTCAAGATCATTTGCAAATCTTTTTTGATTTGAGTAATCTGTACAGTGCATATTTGGCCCTTTTCTTCCATTAACATGACTCACAGTTTTTGATATATCTTTTGATGTCTTCTCTTGGTCCTGACCAATAGAAAGTTGGTGTGATGAGTTCTGTGATTTTAGCTGTTCCGCCATGTCCTGCTGTCCGAATATTATGATGTTATTATACGGACGAATTGAGTAGAGAACAGCTTCACAACATTCTACGCGT
>NW_003299115.1:390747-396337 GCF_000151645.1 Tuber melanosporum | reverse complement strand
ATGAATGGTAAGCACGACAGCGTCGTTCTTTAGCATCGCATCGACGGATAGCATGGGTTGAACTTTTCTGGTAATCTATTCAATCTTATTGTTTTGTAGTTTGTGACTTAATATTTATAGGAGGGCATCTGGCTTTCTTTCTTCCTTCCCTAGTCAATATTCAATTTGGAATTTAAATCGGCTCATATTAGGCGGAGACAATCTGATAGACTTCAGAATTGTCAGTGCCAACTAAGATTGGTTTCTGCAAAGAGAGATTGTCTAGGAAGGCTTGAATTCACTCGTTTTATTTATGACTACTAAGAGTGAAGTAAATTCGGTAAAGTAAGATAGAATTGTAAAAACAATATTATATTACTAAGGTCTTTTCTCTGTTGCTTGATGATGTCTAAAGCTTGGGAGGCACTTCAATATTTATATTCCACATCTGAGTATTTGAGGTCTACATCAATTTATTATACAACTATGTACCTCTTTGATCATATAACCTACAATATTGGATATTCTTAAAAGATGCCAATACCTAAAGACCCTGAAAATCACTACACCCTCTTTGGCAATTATAACATAACTAACTCGGAACTATACTGTTCCCAATAGTAGTTATCCAATCATTAGAGTTTTTATACTTGTCACCTAGTTCTTAAGTTGAACTGAGCTGGTCCCAATTTTCTCCGTCATTGATGAAATGATTAGTTTCATCTGTGGGTTGGATCTGCGAAGGTAGTAGTAATCGTAACCTTTTTAAGTTACCTGACGTTAAATCTTCATAACTTCTTACCCAACTGATAGATATCTTCTGGAGGATTTCCTACTAATTTATAGAAAGCTATTCCACCGGATTGATAAAGTTCTCCTTAGTTGGCAACCCTTAGTTTCTCTAGGTAACAGGGTTTCAACCCTATTGTAGTTTTGGAAGTTTTCCCTATAACTACAATGTATTTCAAAACCTAGTTGCAATACTCTATGAGGTCCATTGGCTTCTATAGTATTATCTCTCAGAGTTCTTAACTCTTGTGGATCTTGTAGGATTGATGTGAATGTGTTAGTTTCTCATTGAGGTTCTTTACTATTCGATACCATCTCTTCTTGTGAAAACGTCCTATTACCTATGGCCTATACCAAAGATAATACATCTTTGAAGTCTAGTAACTCTCTGAGTAGTTGACAGATTTACTCCTTTCCACTTCTCAAACCTAGCCAAAGGTTTCTTCTCATATATCCTGTGAACAAGCTCCGGCTGGAAAGACAGCGGTGATGTATATGATATTATTCTGATACCTTCAGTTCTGTGGTATTATAGTCACAGGACACAATTGAGATTAATATGTTTGATGATATGCAGGCCCTGTAAGGGGGCCAGAAGGGGGTGTTAGAGACCAGGGATTTCAATTCCAGGTGAGGTTACCCTACTTAGAGTGACTCTTAGGTATCAGATCCCGGTATTTCTAACATGAGTTTCCTTCTCTAAAGGCTTTATTCCCAATGCCTTTTAGGTACATATAAAATAAATTAAAAATTAAAAATTAAAATTAAACATTAAATCATTCAAACCTTAAACATTAGCTCCTTTAGGATCCAATGAGAGCTGGATGAAAAGCCTTCCGTATTTGCTTAGCCACTGTAGGAAAATATTTTTCTTCATCATCCTTCCTCTGTCTGCCATGGCATTTCAGGATTATCAAGGTAGAATACTTCCACCATTTCACTTGCATTATCCATACCTGTGGCAGGTTTTCAGGTATTCTCATCTTCAGAACAACCTTGCTATTTAACAAAGTACCATTGTTCCCGTACCTCCTGGTAGTGACTGTGGACTCTCTTTCGGTAAGAGCGTATCTCACTTCTCATGATTTTTTCTATTTCCTATTGTAAGTCACCTTCAATATTTTCGTGTTCTCTGGGAGATTGTTGTCAGTTTACGAGTGCCAACTTTCTTTAAAATTCTGACAGAGATACATGGAATACTGGATGTATGTTGTATCGATCTGAAATGTTGAGCTTGTAGGCACAATTTCCTCATTACTCCAAGATCATGAATGGTCCATATAATTTTAGACTGAGTTTTTTTGACTACCGATGTATATTCATGTTCTTTGCATTTAATCTTACCTTATCGCCGATTTTGAAGTCCAGTTGTTGCTTGGCCTTCATATCATAGTATTTGGCCATGGCTTCTCATGTCTGATAAAGTGACTGTCTTGCTTGCTCATAGATCATCTTTATCCAGTTTGCATAAAGTGTAGCTCCTGCATGTTGCACTTTGCGTTCCTTCATCCATTCTGTTTGTGGATGAAATCCATAGCTTGTGTAGAAAGGGGTCATTCCATGTGGATTAGTTGCTGAAATATTATAGGTATGTTTGGCTAGAGGTAGCAATTGGTATCAGTCATCTTGATTGTAGTTGACAAAACTTCGCAAGTAATCTTCCAATACTTGGTTAGGTCTCTCAGTTTGTCTGTTCATCTGTAAGTGGTATGCTGTAGACGTCCTACTTTTGATGCTAAATGTTTTCTACAAGGATTCCCTAAATTCTCTAGCAAACTTCTAGTCTATATTTGAAACAATTTCTGTTTGTAAGCCATATAGCTTTCATATTTCGTTTATAAAGGCTGTAGCCATGTCTTTTGTAGTGGCTGTTCCTTCTAATCTAATACAGTGGACCATTTCTGTGAACCAGTTGACTACTACCATAATTTAGGTGCAACCTTAACTTTGGGGTAACTCCAGAATAAAGTCAGCGGAAATTAATGCCCATGCTACATAGGGTATTGACAGCGGTTATAGTGGACCATATTTCGCTTATCGTGGGAATTTGTTGTGTTGACAATCATCACACAACCATACCTAATCATTTAGCTAATCTTCCAGGCCTTTCTAATAGAAGTATATCATAATTATCTCAAGGCTTTCTTCTTGTCCGAATGTCCTGCTATTTTAGTGTCGTAACATCGTTCAGCTATTATAGTTTAAAGGTCATGCTTTTTTAGTATAAACAGTCTTTACTTATAGTAAAGTAACTTATCGGTTAAGATCCAGTCATTCAAGAAAGGTTTGCCATTGTCTCATAGTTTTTTTAACTCTTTTTTTTTTTAAGCCATTCTCTATCTCCAGGGATGGCTTTTTGGATTTGTGTAACGATCCCTCTCTGGATAGTTAGTGCTTGGTGATGGGGAATGATACTTCTCTTCATGTCTTCTTCCTTTATCTTACGATAGTTCTAGGCCTCTGCCTATATTACCGATAGTACAAGACCTTTGTCTTCTACCGGGAACGCCTATTGTAAGCTTTCTCTTACTCGTCTTCGTAAAAGACTTTTCTTGGCATAACAATAACATTGCAATAAAGATAAAGATCGTAAAGATGTTTGATATTCGTTAAAGTAATAAGTAGGAAAAGTACTTAGAACAAAGTGTGAAGAACCTATCTTATATAGTGTTCTTCCCGCTCATAGTCATGTGACCTAAAGTGGTCACATGTGTGAAACTAAATCATAACAAACTAATCATGTGACTAAAGTGATCACATGCTCAAAGCCCATGACCTCATAGTGAGGTCATGTACAAAAACTCATAAACCAATCATAACGCAATAAACAAGTCATATGATTTGACTGAGTCATATGTGTGAAACCCATGACCTCATAATGAGGTCATGTGCGAAACATAAATCATATGCACAAGGCTTACCCGCAAGGCACACTCACAAGGCATACTTGTCAGGCACACGTCCCATGACTCATACTTGAGCCATGTGCGAAAGCATCACAAATCCCACACATAACAAATCATATAACCCAAATGAGTTATATGCGTAAAACAATAACATACTTGTGACTCATAACCATGTGTCACATGAAAACCTTTTCCATGCCAAGCCATGTTCGTGACAATTTGCTCCAAGAATTGTGGATTGAATTTCTTCAAATTCTTGTGAACTAGTATAGCGCTAGTCATGATAGTTCACTCGGGTATTGCAGTTGCATTATACCAGTATGTATTCTGGTCTATTGATGCATGTAACTAGCTAACTACGAGTTCAAATTCCCAGATAGTAATAGCCCTTATTGCGATGTCTGTGCTGCTGAATCCTGATGCCTCTTTCTGTATTTTCTCTCTGTCTATTTCTATCATATCTGTAGTTTTAATTTTTTCTAACACCAACTGTGTAATTCAATCGCTGACTTTGATGAGATAATCTGTGTCTCGATGGTTAAATAGCAATACTTTGTATTTTCCGGTATATTCTCCATCGATTACTCTGTCACTGGTAGAGATACTGCTTTTAACCCCTAATCCCCTTCATTGGGCAATCCTCCCATAAGTTCTGACTGGTAGCTAGATTGTGATACTGGTCCCAACAATTTGCTGTCCCCATACTGGGATTATATCTTCCTGCCTAGCCTAAATATCGTGGCCTGCTGCCATCTTTGAACCTTTGGTTGGTAACCTTACTCTTGTGTCTAACTGTTTTACTCAAATCACAGAGTCTGAGTTGTTCCAACTTGCTGTTTTCTGTATATCACTTGTGCTTATATCATCTGCTGTGCTGCTCATTATTAGGCAAATTTGAATTTCCTCCTCTACAGTTCTTGTTACTAAACTGACAAGGAAATATTCAGGTTTCAATATTGCTTGTTTGTAATATCCAGCTCCCTCCTCAGAACGGTACTCTGGTACTCAACTGAGTTTATCAGATTTGCCGCCTCTTGTACCTGGTCAGTAAACAATTTTGAAGTTGTAATCTACTAACTTCTGCACCTAACGGATTTGGCACCTGCTCCAGACCTTTGAGGTGAGGCAATATTGGAGGTTTTAGTGATTAGTGTACACAGTTATTGGTTTTTCAGTTCCAACCACGTATTGGCACCATTTTTTGAATACTTCCAGTATTGCCAACAGTTCTTTGTCGTAGATTTCATAATTTCGCTCTGTGGAATTTAGTTTTCAGGAGTGAAAAGCTACAGGATGTAGTCTTTTCTCCACAAAGTAGGTGATGATGCAGCGTAAAGTAAAGTTACTAGCATCTGTTTCTACCACTATTTCTCTTTCTGGGAACAAATACTGTAAAATTGCGGCCAAAATAAACCTTCTCTTAAGCTCCTGAAAGACTCTTTCCTGTTTCAGGCCCTATTGGAACTTCTTGGGATCACATTTCAATGTTTCTGTAATTGGAGCGCAAATCTTTAAGAAGTTTTCTATAAAAAGCTAGTAGAAGTTCATGAATACTTGGGATATTTGAACTTCCTTAACGGACATAGGTGATTTCCAGTTTAATACTGAATTCCCCTGTTGAGGACTCATAGATACCGCATGGATGGCTATCATGTAGTCTAAGAATCCCACCTCTTTGACATGGAAGAATGATTTCTTTATTGAAATTGCAAGCTGAAAATCTGCCAATCTTTGCAACACTTTTATTACTAGCTTGACATATTCCTTCTCATTTTGAGAATAGATGAGAATATCATCCAAATAACATCCAACTCCTTGGTCAAAAAATTCCTGAAGGACATCATTCATCATGTCCTGAAAGCTAGCAGGAGTGTTGGCTAATCTGAAAAGCATTACTTCGTATTCATAATGTCTGT
>NW_003299115.1:386859-390467 GCF_000151645.1 Tuber melanosporum | reverse complement strand
GGCCATTTTCCATTCATCCCATTCCTTGATTTGGATGATGTTGTAACTATCTTTAAAATTAATTTTGGAAAACATGCTCACTTCTGCTACGCGATCACGAAATTCCCCTATCAGTTGTTGTCGATACTTATTTAGTATAGTTATCTTATTTAGATTTCGGTAGTTCACTAGCAGTAGTAGTCTTCGATTTGCTTTTAGTATAAAGAGGATTGGAGCACCAAAAATATGATTGACTTCTTATGATCTTTCCTTGTAGTAACATATCATCAAGGTATTCCTGTAACAACTTAAGGTGTTTGTTAGACAGAGGATAATTGAGTTCCAAATAGGGTTTTACTTCTTTAACTAATTTAATTTCATGATGGAAGGTTTTCCTAGGTGCCAGTTTTGCTGCTGTCTGTAGGAGAAATAGCTTTTTGAATTTCCAGTAGTGCCTTGAGAGAGACTCACAGTTGATCTGGTTAGGATCTTCCATGGTTCCAATACTTCCTACTTGGATCACATTTTCATCTCAAGCAATTGTCTCATCATATTTGAACATATCTGCGATTCCTTCCTCTTGTTTTTCCACATAAGATTTGCATTTGAGATCTCTGAATTCCCACTTTGTATGTTCTCTAATATTGGATAAGGGGTGTTTTGAATGCCACCACCCAAAAGGGATTAACATCCCTTAATCTCTAGCTGCTGCGATTTCGCATGCAACTTCGGACGTGAGTTTATTTAGTCCTATTTCTAGCCAAATTAGATACATGTGAAACTTGCCTCCCAATGGAGCTGGTACTCTATCAAAGCTTTGAATATTGACCAGATTTGATTTCTCTGTGAACAGAATTCTTAGTTCTTTTATGAGTTCCTAGTTGATTAGGAATATATTGGATCCTGTATTTAATACTACTCATATTTGAAGCACTGATAATTTGGGTTTATAATGTGAATATAAGTATGTCCCTCAGGATGGTTATATTTCATAGGTTTCTGTATGCGAAAAGCGCGTTTCTTTGGGTAAGTCGTAGAATTGTCATTCAGTCGTTTTGGCATATCTGAGTTGTGATAACAACTGGAATATTTGTTACCATCCCCATGCAGTTTCGACCACTTAGGTCTCCTCAGACAAACTTGTTTGCTTCTGGTATATTAGGCAGCCCACTACTAGTAGTCTTTACCCCCTGCCGTGGGATTTCCATACTGTTTACGTTTACTACCTGTCGAACCAATCTAGGGGGCCTCAGGCATTGTTCAGATATTATGAAAATAAAAGCTGGGTGCATAGAGCTGGTTGGCTGTCTCTTTGATAGCCTTCTCGGACTTATTCACCACCCTCGCTTAACCAGAGACAATGTCCTCACTTTATCGGGTTCCGTTCTGTACCATTATGGCATCTTCGAAGTAGTTACTAAAGTTAAAGTCTGAAGCTCTTGTACTTATATCTCATTTAGATCAAAGATGTACTTTGCTATTCTTCTAGATCCTTTATCTTAGCTCTACTGTTGCTCCCTCCGGTACCCTTGGTGCTGTCTGTTTTCTGTCTAGGTTTTGGTCTTTATTGGAGACCTTTCAGTTTTCAGGTCATGTGCCTGACTACTTCAGCGGACATGCACTAGGTCATTAGGGACAAGCTTACAATACTCCCTTGAGAAGGATAAAGGTGCCGACAATGCATACATTGCTCTTCATTGATCTCCTTGATCTTGCCACAAGAAAGACATATGTACTACCACTTAGGTCATAATTGCAAGGTTAATTCCTTCACTTTGACGTCTCCTTTTGCTGCTGATTTCGACTCCTAGAGAGTATATCTATTCAAGACTACCTGAACACTGTCGTTGTCAGTACTAATAAAATGACCTAAGGTATTTCGTGGTCTTCGTCTAGTTCCCAAAGCTTGTTGTCTCTTCGAACTTGGATGGTAGAGATCTTTCTGGAATGGCAGACCATAGTCACTGCTATGACCCTTGATGTCTTGAATACGTGGTTGTCTGCACCTGTTCTAGATACCTGAATTTGTCTTCAGCAGGTTATGTACTCTTGGCTTTTGTTTCCACAATGAGAGCAACTGCCTTTATGCTTTATTTCATCATTGTTGACTGGAGGATTCCTTCGTAAGCTGGTCTGAAGTTTGTATGTATTAACTTCATAGTCCCAGAAGATCTCTTTGCCAGTTTCTTGGGCTCTAGTTTCTACTTCCGATTTTTGGAGGGACCACTTCCCTTTATAAAGGGTTTCAACCTTTTTACCTGGGGTTGATTTTTGTCAGTAAGTTTTTGGTCGGAGAATGTTTTTATGCATTTTGATTTATCTCGGTCTAGGTGGTCCCATTCCAGCCGTTCCTCCTTATCCCTTCCTGCTTCCTGGACTGCCATTTTGCATTCTGCATCAGTATTATATTTATTCAGGAAAAGTTGTCATCTAATCTTGAAGAGCAACTTTCTATCCCATGCTATATACCAGGCTGGTCTTGTTAGTTGAGCTTGGAGATTCAGATTATACATTTTTTCCATAAATGTCTGAATATTGTTTTTGTATAGGTCTACTTCTATTTCTCGCATGGCTTTATGTCCTACTTCGAGGCATACATACCGACTAGTGAATTCATGTTCAAAGCGAGTCTTTGAATACAGTTCTGAGTCTTCTTCCTCTCGAAGGAGGCCATCCATTGCATGCCAATCCCATACTGCTATCAGACTGACCTGATCCCCTTTCGGTCTCCCCAGTGTGTAGATAGAGTTCATGATTATCATCTCAGATCATGGGATTTCTTTTGAAATAATCTACATATTGGATTAACCAATGGTAAATGTATTGACCGATCTTTACTTCAAAAAATGGGGGCAGGTCTGCAACTCGCTTAACTGTTTTGGCCAATGCTTCCGCAAGCACATCCGCTGTTCCATGTTATTTAGGAAATAATTCCCGTTTAAATCTGGATAGTCTTCCTCCAGGCTTTTCTCCATTTCCATCTTCATTCTCATTATCATTTCCATTATCCAGGTCACTGCCTAGTATTATATAACTTCAGTGTTCCGCTTCTCTCTGCTTTCCCTTATTGCAGGCAGAGATTTCCTCAGGTTCCCCCTTTTCTGCAGTACCTTTCTATTTCTCTGGGATTGACTTCAATGTAGCATGCTGACCGCTTAGTTGTCCACTTTCTAGTACTTTAAATATTTCAAGCAATAGGGATAGGATATTGGATATATCAGTCTGATTCCTTTGAATAGTATGGGTGAAGTCAACATAGCTATCTGCCTTGCTTTCTTTCTGGGAGATCAGATTAGATATCAAGTTTCGTATTATGTGATTCTATTAGGTCTATTGTACTCTAAACTCCTGGAAAGCTTGTTCCAGAATGAGATTTTGCTCGAGAGCTTCTTTCTGCAGTTGGGTGGTTACTCCCTTATGATACTTTTGTCAGGCATCTTGTACCATCAAATTAGTAGCTATTTCCCTGTTGATCCTTTCTTGAATCTCTTGAACGTTTGCTTTTTCTGCATTACGTTGATGTAACATTATAGCTATGTCATTCTCATGTATGTCTTGACCTTTATATAATTTTTGCTGAACTTCTATCAGCCCTCTCATGTTAGGCTGTCGAGGAGGCCCTTGCATTG
>NW_003299115.1:384327-386659 GCF_000151645.1 Tuber melanosporum | reverse complement strand
CAGGGGGACAAAGTCACATGTAGATGTCAGACGTACCGCGTCTCAAGAGGTATCCATTAGGTCACATGGAGAAATCTGTTTAGGAGGTTCTAACATCTCCTTTGCTTGTTTAGGAGCATCTTTTTCTCATACACAAGCTAGTCAGCCAGTGTTTTTGGAGGTTTCCATTTGAGTAGGATATGTGGAAGAACACTTGGTGTTTTGGTCACTTTGTCCGGTAGGAAAAAGTAGGTAGATAGGTAGAGAGTCTTAGTAACAAGGAGATCTAACAATATACTATTAAGTGGAGACAATCTGATAGACTTCAGAATTGTCTAGGCCAACCAAGATTTGTTTCTGTAGACGGAGATTGTCTAGGAAGGCTCAAATTTACTAGTTTCATTTATAACTACTCAGAGCAAAGTAAATTCAGTAAAGTAAGATAGAATCGTAAAAACAATATTATATTATTAAGGTTTCTTCTCCATTGCTTGATGATATTTATAACATAGGAGACACTTCAATATTTATATTCTGTGTCTGAGTGTTCACGGACTATATCTATTTATTATACAACTTTGTACCTCTCTGATTATAACTCGCAATGTTAGGTATTCTTAAATAGTACAAATACCTGGAGACCCTGAAAATCACCACATCCTGTTTGGCAATTATGATATAACTAACTCGCAACTATACTATTTCCAATGGTAGTCATCTGATCATTAGAGTCTTTAGACTTGTGGCCTAGTTCTTAAGTCGAACTGAGCTGGCCTCAATTGTCTCCGTTATTGATGAAATGATCAGTTTCATCTGCAGGTTGTATCTGTGAAGGTAGTTATAATTACAACCTTTTTAGGTTGCCTGACTTTAAATCTTCATAACTCTTTACCCAACCGATAGATGTCTTCTGGATGACTTCCTACTAATTTGCAGAAAGCTATTCTACCAGATTGACCAGTACTCCCCCGGTCAGCTACCCTTAGTTGCTCTAGGTAACAGGATTTCAATCATTGTCATAGTATTGGAAGTTATCCCCGTAAATACAAAGTATTCCAAAAACTAGTTGCAACACTCTGTGAAGTCTATTGGCTTCTCTGATAGTATCTCACAGAGTTCTAGACTCTTCTGGATATTGTAGTATGGATGTGAATATATTAGTCTCTTGTTAAGATTCTTTACCATTCAATACTATCTCTTTGTACGAAAAAGTCCCATTACCTATGGCCTATAACAAGGTTATTACATCTCTGAAGCCTAGTAACTCTCTGGGTTGTTGACAGATTTACTCCATACCACTTCTCAGACCTAGCTAAAGGCCCCCTCTCATATATACTGTGAGCAGGATTTGGCAGGATGGACAGTGGCAACGTATATGACATTATTCTGTCCCTTCAATTCTGTGGTATTATTATCACAGATACAGCTGAGATTAATATGTATGATGAGGTGTGTGGGCCCCATAAGGGGGCTGGAGAGTGGTGCTAGAGACCAGGAATTCTGATTCTGGGTGAGGTTACCCTACTTAGGGTAACTCTCAGGTATCAGATCCTGGTATTCCTAATAGCTCAATTGTTTTATCTATCACATTTATCAGTTGTTTGGTACCTTGTTCTTCATGAAGCATACTAAATTCTTGTTGTTCGATAGTGCCTTCACTTTACTCTTGGTATCATATATGTATCATCTCTAGTTCTTTATGACTTAAACTATTACTAATAGTTCTTTGTTATGTACACCGTAGTTGCATCCTGCTCGTGTCATTTTCTTTGAACAGTACATAATTGGTTACCATTTACTATTTATACATTTTTGCAATGGCATTCCCAAGCACACATATTTGGATGTATTAGTCTCGATTACCAATTCTTTATCAGGGTCATAATGAACTAGTATTAGTGTACTTGTAAGTCGTCACTTTATACCCTTGAATGCTTCTTGTTCCTGTTTGTTGCATTTTAATTTGGAGTCCTTCTTAGTGAGGTTGTAGCGAGGTTTCACAATCCTGCTGAAATTTTCTATAAACCTGCAGTAGAAGTTGTAAAATCTAATAAAATATTGAACTCTTCTGGTTTCTGGTGCTTTCTATTTCTATATTGGGTTTGTTTTGATGGAATCCACCTTGACTCCTTATCTGTTGATGATGAATTCTAGGTACTCTGTTTCGTCCTTGTAGAATTCACATTTCATAGGTTTGATCTTCATTCCTAAATCTTGGATATATTTTATGACTTTACTAATATTCTTGATATACTAATCTAGAGTATCTGAATATGTGAGGATATCGTTCAGGTAGACGATATAAGATTGATCCCCTTAGGATTCGGCTTAACCTAGGATGACCTCAAATTGG
>NW_003299115.1:312365-384316 GCF_000151645.1 Tuber melanosporum | reverse complement strand
TGTGTATTGGTTAGCCCGAATGACATGCCCAGATATTTGTACATCTTTTATTGGGATGTGAAAGTCATTTTTCATTTGTCTCCTTTCTTGATTCTGATTTTGTGATATGCATCTTTAATATTGAATTTCATGAAACATTGTGCCGTCTTTAATCTATTTATAGCTTTGTCTATTGAAGGAAGTAGATATCGATCCTTCTTTGTGATTAAGCTGAGTGCATGGTAGTCTATACAGAGTCTTAGTTTGCCATCCTTCTTCTTGACAAACATTATTAAAGATCCCTATTCTCCCTTGACTTCTTGTATCTATCCTGTATCCAGATTGATATCAATATAGGTTTATAGTTCTTCTAATTTGTTTTTGGTCAGTGTGTAAACTATCTTCTATGCTACATGTTAATTTTCAGATCTTTCTTTGTTGAGTTCCAGGTTGATTGTTAGATCAACATCATATCTGTGTGGTAGTAGTTCCGTTATATTTTCTTCTTTGAATAGGTCATGGAACTTGTAATATTGTTTTGGTATGTTATCCTTCCAGTCTCATTATTTTCATTGTAGCTTGTCTTGTATGCCCAGTTTAGTGCTAATATGGATCTTAGCCCATTTTAGTTGTTGTGTATTCAGGTTTCATCTGAGTAGTTTAGTAAATGAACCCTCTTTGTAGTCCTCTCAAAATTCCTCTACCGTAATTTTACATATCTGAATTTTGTCTTGTAGGTTCTTTGGTTCTTTGTGTCAGTCCATTGATCCAAAATACTTGTCTTATCTTTTCATATCCTCAAGGTTGTTAACTTCATATAGTTTTTTGTGGTTGATCTTTTCAATGTAACAGAGCAATCCAGTCCTCTTTGGATACTGTACACTACTTATTGTTTAGGTTGACCAGTACTATCTTGATTTCCCCCATATAGTCAGTATCGACAACTCTGTCATTGACCATTAACTTATACTTGATAGATAGTCTGCTGCACAGTGCAATCTGACTGTAGGTACCTTCTTGTACACCTATGGCTATTCCTGTCCAGAGTAATACCTGCTAGTTAGCATGGATTTTGGTTTCTTTATATGCATATAGGTCATATCTTGCTGCTCGTACTGATCCCCTAAAAGGTATTCTGGTATCAGGATATATCTTTTTGATAAGAATCCATTGACCCCCATCACTACTTGTAGTGTATATCATGGCTTCTTTGTACTTCATCCAGAGGCTTTCTTCAGCTACCTTGCCTTTTAGGACTCGATACATAACTGGTGAGCTGTGTACACATATCATCATACAGGTATTACTTGTGAACGTGACCTTGGCCTCTGCCCACTTTATATCTAGGTTGTGCTTTCTTAGCCAGGACATCCCCAGCACAATTTCAAGCTTTTTTAAATTCACCACCTGGAAGGTTGCCATTTCCCTATAGTTTCCAATTTCCATAGGTACTTGTACAATGTGAGTGACATCTCCCATCCTGCTTGGATTTCTATCTACAAGGTAAATTGTCTTTTTCTTGTTTACATTCTTTGTCTTGATTCCATACTTTTTACATATTCCTTTATCAATAAAGTCCTTGGTTGCTCTTAAATCTATCATTGCTTGAATTTCAATCATTTTACGTTAGTTGACATGTAGTTTCGTCTTGACCATAATTTAGTCTCTGTGTATTTCCAATTGTGCCTCCTAGAGTACCACATACTTGTTCGATAACTTGATGAGTTTTGTTCTCTCCTTGTCCCTCAGAGTATTTAATGCTAAAGACAATTGTTTTTTTCTGATTATTGCTCTCCTTCATCCATCAATATTTCCTTTAAATTAGTCTTTTCTGGGGATTACTGGAATCATTAAGTTGCGGTAGGAGCTTTTTTTTTATTGTTGTATTATTTCCTCTCAATCGTGGTCTCCTGCAGCTCTTTATACCATGTTCTGATATTCTACAATTGAGACCTAAATTGTCCCTTCTCCTCCTATTATGCTCCACTTCAGAGAGATTCAATCAGGCTATTTCCTAAATGTATCTGTTTCTATTGGTTTTCCTCTGTCATCTCATCCTTTTTCCCGAAATGTTCTATATTGATTTCTTGGTATTGTAGTCTTATTTGTTGTTTCTACTTGATGGAAAGTTTATTTTGACCACTTTAAGTTGTTGATTGAGTTTTCCTTATTTCTAGCCCAGATAGCTAATTTGTTTACAGTCATCATCCTCATCTATATATGTAACAATGCATAGTGGTATATCTTCTTGAGTCCTATGATGAACTATTTTGTGGCCAACATGGTATCGATAATGACATTGTTCATTAGTAGTCTGAAATCCTATTAATATTAAGTGATGTCTCAATTTCCTTGCTCTATTATTGAAAGCTTATTCTGTGCTTCTTGTTCTCTGTTAAAGTCATCAAATTGCCCCATGAACTCAGCTCAGACTTCTGTCCAGTTTTTCTATAGTTTCAGGATTGTTCCTCCCATCTATAGTCTGATCTAGGCTAGGATGGTTCCTTCAAGTAGGATGCTTGTGTATAGGATTTTCTCATAGTTATGTCAGATTGTTCAGGATACAGCCTCAAAATAGTTGTTTAACTGAACCATGAAGTTAAATAGTTGGTTTTTTTCTCCTCTATATCTGGGAGAAGCCTTGACCTTTAGTTGTCGCATGGTGCGAACAAAGGGCGCTGGTCCTTGTACTGCTATAACTACAGCTACAATTACATACATTTATATAAGGAAGATTCTAATATCTCCCTGAATGGTAGGCACTACAGGTGGTAGTGCTCCTGACATCCTTTCTGGCCTTAGTGTCCCCACTGGTGACTTTTCTTGTAATGATCTTTCTTCTAGTATTCCTGGTTCAGGTGTAACAGAACTGACTGCTCTTGTTCTTACATTAGACACTTCTTTAAGAATATTGCTAAAATGTTTGAAATCTCTAAGTCCTGTTTTGGTTTCTGTGAGATTTAGATCTCCTTTATTGTCTCTTTTCTCTTTAGAAGGATTTATGTTCACTGTGTTTATTTATCATTGAGTATCGCTTTAGTGACACTTTGTAATATAATGTTTCTAAGTCATGGTTAGTATACAGTGACAAGCATGATATCTCAAATATATATCTTCTGTGAGAGTTATAAGGCCTTTTGGCCTATATTATAACCACTTGATTAGGTAATACCTATCATTATAAACATATAAGATATCATCCTTAGGCTTGTGAGAAATGTAGAAGATAATGAATATAAAGGTGTTTTATTCATATAATCTATTAAGTAAGGAAATTACTTGAAATAAAGCATAAAGAGTCTATCCTTCTCGGCTGTACTGGCCTCCTTCTATAGTGTTCTTCTTTCAAACCCTAATCCTGATAACTCATAACTATGAGTAATGTGAAATCCTTAGACAAGTCATATGACTTAAGTAAGTCATATGTGTAAAACCTATGACTCATAATCGAGTCATGTGCAAAACATAACAAATTATAACATAAACAGGTCATATGACTTGAGTAAGTCATATGCACGAGACCCATGACTCATAATCAAGTCATGTGTAAAATATAACAATAATATAACATAAACAAGTCATATGACTAGAGTGAGATATATGTGCGAGAACCATGACTCATAATTGAGTCAAGTGTAAAATCCTGTCACATCCATGAAATCTACTTTAAGACTTTGCTTTGATTTACCTTTTACTACTAAGTAGTATTATTGTATATTTCCTTAAGCAGGACATTATCATTATGTTTTCAAGTTACAATCTTAGAGATTCTTCAGATACTTAAAGATAGATTACAACTAGTAAGTTGTAAATTTGTACTTTAAAATTTCCATATCTTTGTACTTAATTTGATTTATTATTTACAAGTTAAGTCCTTTATCCTTTTGTCCACTTTCAGATTTCTTCAAGTAAGAGGTTTTTTTTTCCTCCTTTTTCAGTTAAATTTTTACTAGTACTTTTTAACAATGTTGGTACTTCTTTAACTTTAAAATTAGTATATGAAATATGAATAGTACTAACATAAGTCTAATAGACAAAAAGCTGAAAAGGGTAAGTTATTTATATCATAATGTTATTATCAAACTATATTTCTTGGTTTTTTATTTTGAGGGAGAATCCATACTAACAACTTTAAAAAAACTAGTCCACGAGCACCAGACTTCAGCCAAGGGTACCCAGAATGCCAGTAGTCGGTATCATACTCGCAAGAAGCTTGGCATGATCTGAAAGGAAGGAACTTTCAATGATATTTGGGCTGGCTTTGAGATGTAGGCCAAGTATAACGTTTCTGAGGACTTCCTTACTTTGAACTTATACATGCCTACTGGCCACAGAGCAAGTCTCCCGTGGAAGCATTTATAAATAGTAATATATAGGTAAGCATCATGGGGGGTGGCTGGTCGATCTTCCTAGTATTAATTTCCCTAGTCTACAGCTACTGTTATTATGTTCCCCTCTTTGGTGGATGTTGTAGAGTTTTAGTCCATATGCCTCAATAGTAGTGGTAATTCCTAGTAGCAACCGAAACCCCCCCCCGGCTATTAAAGTTCGCTACCACCTAGTGCTCGGAAATCGGCTTTGCACTCACTGGCTGCAGACCTTAGAGGCTTGCACATGCTATTCTATACTCGCAGAGGCAGCTCTTAACATAATACCTGCAATCTGAGAAACGGGTTAATGCAAATAGGGGACGTAAAGACCTAGGCTGCCTCAGGCCTCAGCTGCCTTCCTTTGCTACGAGGAACCAGTAATTCTGGGGCAAAGGATATCAAAGTCATTGGAGAGTTCTGTGTATTTCGCAGGAGGGCTTTACAAGAATGAACCTGTGGCTCGGTTGAGATCGATTACTCGAGCCATGCCCAATCCTTTAGCTAGATATCACCTGAGCTGGAGTTCCAGCTTCCGTGCCCAGAAGGTTGTGGCAGGCGTGGTGTTTGAGTGGATAAACTCTTGCATCACCCCTAGTAGATGCTTGACTGACCCGCTTTAACAATTCTTGGTGGCTAGTGGAAGTTGTGGACATAAATTAAACCCTTTTAAATGCGGGAAATTCTCGTACAACTACCCTCTTCTCCAAATAATACTCCCTTGTGTCAACCTGGCTCTGGCCAGTATGATAATATGTGGGAGGGTCGTCCAGGATTGAACAGCTATAGTATCCCAATTTAAGCATGAATTTTGGTGTTCTGAATTTAAAAAAAAGGCCTCGTATTCTGCCCCCCAATAGTGACCTGTAACATAATATGATACTACGAGCAGTGTGAGTTAGACTACCGTACCGGTAAGTTAAGCACAGCAGTTTTCTCGCAACCTTTAGACTATGTCTTCTGTAAGGGGGTAGTTGAAGGATCCTTGGCAAGGAAATGATTGGAGGATAGGAGAGTGCTTGTGTAACTTCAAATCATTATCGCCCCACCTTCCTAGGGTTCAGCCCCCTCTTTTCCTCTGCTAAACAGTCCATAAACATCCCCGACCCCTCTATTTCGACCCCTCTGTTTATTGTTCCAGATCTGCCGGTTCAGCAGAACATCACAGTCAAGCCAACTTCTCTGCCCCCTTTAGCACTAGCGTCATCAGCATTTACAACAGTATCATCACTTCGAGCAAAGCAAGAACCCACTAGAATCCACAGCTCATGCGGGCATTATCCCAGCCAGAGCCCGAAAACAGGCACCAGAACGCGCCCCACGGCCGGCACCTAGAAGCCAAAGAGTCTGGGGGGTGGAGAAGGGGTGAAAAGGGGTATAATGAGGCTATCATTTTTTGCCACGGCAATCCTAGGCTGGGGGAGACATATCCTAGGTAATGAAGGCAATCCTCTGGGAGGAGAACCGGATATCGCTAACGGCAAGCAATAATAGCTCCCCGACGCTTGGCGGCAGCGATGCCTCCCACGGGGCTATATCGCAATTTCCTCGCTTAGAAAGAGCAATCCACGACGAACATGTTGGGTGCCATCCTAACGGCCTGGGGGCCGGCACCGGGAGAGCACCAGAAAGTTGTGGTGCATTTCCTTACCGGGAGGCCTCACATAATCCTCTCGTCCAGATAAGAATGACACCAAGAGATATCTGGAGATGAAGTTGGACAAAAAGAGCCCAATGCAATGGACGATGGCCCGGGGGGCGGATATATGAGAATAACCCCGGAAAGAATCTCTGAAATGTGGGTAGGAGGATCCTCATAACATCGCACCCCCATAAAATCGTGGTTACAAATCCGCTAACGAATGCTCTACAGATTCCTGCTACCCGCTTCCCTTAACATTGACGCGATTCTGGGAGAGGTGAAGTCCCATCAGGGCACCGGCGCTCTACTGTGGTCGCGAAACGCCCAGCAAAGTACGCTGAATCAAATCTAGCAACTCCGATAACGTCAGAATCCCGCAGTCGCAATAACCGGTCAACCAATCCCTAGGCCTAAAATATTGTGCGTTGACAAAATTAACCACAATTCAACAATCGGTGGCAACCCACCCCTCTTCATCACCCTGCACTCTCAACAGTACTTAAAAATATTGCTCTAAGTCAACCAAGAAGAAACCATTCTGTGCAATTCTTTTTTTCAATAAACTATACCTCCTATTCTTCACAGTCATGCCAAAAAACCTATTCCTTCCACGCTTCTCTCTGAGTTTACCAGGAGGAGGATTCTTAGTTTATACGAGCCTCTGATGAGATATTATTAAATTTCCCACTACTGTAACGATCCCTCATCGGATAGTTAGTTCTTGGCAGTGGGGAACAATACTTCTCTTCTTCTTCTGTTTCTTTCCTTAGTCTTACAATAGCACTAGGCCTCTGCCTACGTTACCGATAGTACAAGACCTTTGTCTTCTATCAGGAACGCCAAGCATAAGTTTTCTCTAACTCTTCTCCACAAATAACTTTCCTTGAAGTAACGATAATGTTGCAATAAAGATAAAGATCATAAAGGTGTTTTATATTCGTTAAAGTAATAAGTAGGAAAAGTACTTAGAATTCAATCTAATTTTATTTAAACTCATACCGCCAACACTGGCATACGACGAGCCCCCGCCGGCACAGGAATACCACTAACCGGTATACCACTCATCCTAAGCTAACCAAGTCTACGGTCCAGCACCTACCATCCCCAAGTCATGCCCGTATGAGAACTAATTATAAGACCATCAAACAACCCAGTGCCTGCCCCAGTCCAAGTCTGTAGTCCCTCTGGTATGAAGCCAACTAGTACTAAGTGTAGCCGAAGCCGAGCAAAAGACCAACCCAACCAGGTTCCTCATCCAACAAAATATAAAACACTACCGTCCGGTCTAAATACCGTCCCGCGAAAACTCCACCACAGTAGAAAACCAACAAAAGCTAAATTAAACCTACAGGCGGCAGAATGGCAGGGAGGAGGTGACCCACATGTCTACCTCTTGCACCCGCATGCCAGGCCATCGGCCCTATGAACCCACATTGCCAGTTGCCTCTGAAGAACGTATCAGTGAGGAGGACCTGTACCCGCTGCCTGTCCTCCAAACAAAACAACACTTAAACAAAAGAAATACATAAAGGTGGTAACAGACCGCGAAGGTCAGTAGTACCATACTCCCTCCTACCAAACCTGTAGTCAAACCAAAGAAACCAAACAAACTCAATAAAACCCAGCATGCAAGACACAAACAAGTCCAACCAGGCGGTCGCAACCCACTATCTGCACAGGTGGCCATCAGCCAACCGGTCCATCAAGGAGCTTTACAGCACTCAGCAGCATCACCCAACAGCCCAAGCTGGACTAGAAACACTTAATTAGACCTCACTCAACCTGACGCAGGCCCAACTGGTGCTCGCCGGTGCCTGTCACGAATGTGGCCTGGCGAGGAAAAGGTTTTCACGTGACACATGGTTATGAGTCACAGGTATGTTATTGTTTCACACATATGACTCATTCGAGTCTGACGATTTGTTATGTGTGGGATTTGTGATGCTTTCACACATGGCTCAAATATGAGTCATACGACGTGTGCCTGATGAGTATGCCTTGTGAGTGTGCCTTGAAGGTATGCCTTACACATATGATTTATATTTTGCACATGACCTCGTTATGAGGTCATGGGTTTCACACATATGACTCAGTCGAGTCATATGATTAGTTTATTGTGTTATCATTGGTTTATGAGTTTTTGCACATGACCTTGCCATGAGGTCATGAGTTTTGAGCATGTGACCATCTTGGTCACATGACTAGTTTGTTATGATTTGGTTTCGCACATGTGACCACTTTGGGTCACATGACTATGGGCGGGAAGAACACTATATAAGGAGGCCAATGCAGCCAAGGAAGATAGGTTCTTTCACACTTTATTCTAAGTACTTTTCCTCGTCCTTGCCATCACTTTGCCTCAAGCGTTTATTTCACACCCATAATGGGCCTTGATGCCTTGGATTCTGGGGGAGATATCTGAGTTCGCTCAGTAGTTCCTAGAGTCTTTGGTGTTAAGGTCTATTAGGCTTTGCATGGCGGATTACTTGTTTGCTTCTCATTTTGTTGCCTGATAGTTTCTCACAATACTGTCACTTCAAGTACTTCATCACAGTCGCCTACGAGCTCCTTTTGGTAAAATGTCTACGGCTTCCTGTCTATCATCTACTCACAGGTTTCGCATTTGATTAGGGGGGTTTGAACATTGTGTTTGGGGGAATCACCCATATCATTCTCTGGGCCAGCTCATGTTTCTTGTTGGGTTTTAATAGAGTCCTTAGTTCTCACGATACAAAACACTCTTGGGTTAGACTGATGACCTTCCCAAGTTTCAACTCATCGTACCAACCTCATCATTGCTCTGGTGGCAGGGTGGTACCTACCCAGCCCCTCCTCATTACCTGTTTGTTTCTACAGTCGGAATCCTACAATGATGTTTATCACCGTTCCCTTGGAGTTTTTATCCTGGTGGTATTTATGGTGATTCAGTCAGGTGTCTCCTCCTCGCCTCCGTGGGGATGGCTTTGACCCTGAAAAGACTTACCCTCTGGTGTGGTTTTTCATTGCTGCCTGGGGTGGTATGGGACGATTGGCTGCCAGATACTCATGTTGTCTGTATGTTTGGGTGGTTCAGTTGTGGATTGCGGTTGGCGGCTTCACCCATTGCAAGTAGGGCCTACCTTCTGTTTGTCTGCTTCAGTTTGTTCACCCTCCCCCTCCCAGTCGCATCGGTTGGTGGCGCCTCTTGCCCATCATTTGGTCTGGATTTCCAGACATGTGGGGCTGGCTTAGGCTGGCTCCACCTAACTCTTTCCCGACTTGGTTGGACTTCGGTTAAGCTGGATTGGACGGTGTGGCTGGTGCCAATACCTTTAGGTATTAGTGCTGGATGCTTTGTGGCTCTCAGCTATGGCTAGTGGGCCCCCCTTGGCTATGCGAAGCTAGGGGATGGAGCTCTGTAGGGTGGCCAAGATCAGTGGCTGCTTGATGAGGCTAGGTATCAGCTGTCCCGTGGCTATCAGACGGTTAATCTGTCTGAGGGACTGGGGGGACTAGATGGTCTCTGTGGCGCCTGGTGTGTGGGGCTTGATGGGGGCTGATTGGAGGGGGAGGGGCACCAGCGAGCACTGGTCAGGCCTGCATCAGGTTGGGCGAGGTCTAATTAAGTATTTCCAGTCTGGTTTGGGCTGTTGGATGAAGGTGCTGAGTGCTGTAAAGCTCCCCGACGGACCAGTTGGCTGATGGCCACCTGAGCAGATAGTAGGTTGCGACCACCTGTAATGATCCCTCCTTGGATGGTTAGGTCTTGGCAACAGGGAATGATACTTCTCTTTTTCTTCTTCCTTCTTCACCTTATAATAGCACTAAGCCTCCGCCTACGTTATCGATAGTACAAGACCTTTGTCTTCTATCGGAAATGCCTATCATAAGTTTTCTCTAACTCTTCTTCGTAAAGAACTTTCTTTGGTATAATGATAACGTTGCAATAAAGATAAAGATCGTAATAGTGTTTTATATTCGTTAATGTAATAAGTAGGAAAAGTACTTAGAACAAAGCATGAAGAAACTATCCTCCTCAGCCGCATCGGCCTCCTTATATAGTGTTCTTCCCGCCTGTAGTCATGTGACCCAAAGTGGTCACATGTGCGAAATCAAATCATAGCAAACTAGTCATGTGACCAAGATTTTCACATGCTCAAAACCCATGACCTCATAGCGAGGTCATGTGCAAAACTCATAAACCAATCATAACGCAATAAACAAGTCATATGTGTCACGAACGTGGCGTAGCGAGGAAAGGGTTTTTCACGTGACACATGGTTATGAGTCACAGGTATGTTATTGTTTCACGCATATGACCTATTCGGGTTATATGATTTGTTATGTGTGGGATTTGTGATGCTTTCGCACATGGCTCAAGTATGAGTCATGGGACATGCGCCTAATGAGTATGCCTTACGAGTGTGCCTTACAGGCAAGCCTTGCGCATATGATTTATGTTTCGCACATGACCTCATTATGATGTCATGGGTTTCATGCATAGGACTCAGTCGAGTCATATGACTTGTTTATTACGTTATGATTGGTTTATGAGTTTCGCATATGACCTCGCTATGAGGTCATGGGTTTTGAGCATGTGATCACTTTGGTCATATGACTAGTTTGTTATGATTTAGTTTCGCACATGTGACCACTTTAGGTCACATGACTAAAGGCGGGAAGAACACTATATAAGGAGGCCGATGCGGCCGAGGAAGATAGGTTCTTCACGCTTTGTTCTAAGTACTTTTCCTACTTATTACTTTAATGAATATAAAATACCTTTACGATCTTTATCATTATTGCAATATTATCATTACGCCAAGGAAGGCACTTTACGAAGAAGAGTTAGAGAAAGCTTACGATAGGCGGTCCCGGTAGAAGACAAGGGTCTTGTACTATCGGTAATATAGGCAGAGGCCTAGAGCTATCGTAAGATAAAGAGAAGAAGAAAGTAAGGAAGTGAAGTATTGTTCCCCATCGCCAAGCACTAACTATCCAAAGAGGGATCGTTACATATGACTCGACTTAGTCATATGCGTAAAATCAATGACCTCATAACGAGGTCATATGCGAAACATAAATCATATGCGCCAGGCCTACCCACAAGGCACACTCACAAGGCATACTCACCAGGCGCACTCCCATGACTCATATTTGAGCTATATGCGAAAGCATCACAAATCCCACATATAACAAATCATATGACTCATTCGAGTCATATGTGTAAAACAATAACATACCTGTGACTCATAACCATGTGTTGTGTGAAAACCTTTTCCTCGCCAAGCCATATTTGTGACACCACCTGGTTGGACTTATTTGGATCTAGCGTGCTGGGTTTTGTAGGGTTTGTTTGGTTTCTTTAGTTTGGTGCTAGGTATGGCAGGAGGAGACAAGGCACCACAGGTTGGAGATAGGCCCCACTAACCTGTTGGGTCTATCACCATCTCTATGTATTTCTTTTGTTTATATTGTTGCATTTGGGGAACAGGCAGCAGGTACAGGTCCTCCTCTCCGGTACACGCTTCAGAGGCAACTAGCAAAGTTGGTTCATAGGGTCAATGGCCTGGCATGCGGGTACGAGAGGTCGACATGTGAGTCACCTCCTCCCTGCTATTGTGCCACCTGTAGAGTTAGTTTGGATTTTGTTGGTTTTCTACTGTGATAGAGGTTTTACGGGACGGTATTTAGACCAGGTGGTAGTGGTTTTATGTTTATTGGATGAGGAACCTGGTCGGGTTGGTCTTTTGCTCAGCTTTGGCTACGCTTAGTGCTGGTTGGCCTCATACCAGAGTGGCTACGGACTTGGACCAAGGCAGGCACTGGGTTGTTTGATGGTCTTATAATTAGTTCTCGTGCAGGCATGACTCGGGGATGGCAGGTATGAGGCCATAAACTTGGTTAGCTTAGGATTAGTGGTATACCGGTTAGCAGTATCCCTGTACTAGCGGGGGCTCGTCATATGCCAGTGTTGGCGGTATGAGTTTAAATAAAATTAGATTGAATTCTAAGTACTTTTCCTACTTATTACTTTAATGAATATATAACACCTTTACGATCTTTATCTTTATTGTAATGTTATCTTTACGCCAAGGAAAGTTATTTGTGAAGAAGAGTTAGTGAAAACTTATGCTTGGCATTCCCGATAGAAGACAAAGGTCTTGTACTATCAGTAACGTAGGCAGAGGCCTAGTGCCACCGTAAGACTAAGGAAAGAAACAGAAGAAGAGAAGTATCGTTCCCCGTCGTCAAGAACTAACTATCCAAGAAGTGATCATTACAGTGCCTCTCCCCCTCCAATCAGCCCCCCCCCAAGCCCTACACACCAGACGCCACAGAGCCCATCCAGCCCCCCAGCCCCTCAGACAGATCAACAATCCGATAGCCACAGGACAGCCTATACCTAGCCCTATCAGGCAGCTACTGGTCTAGGCCACACTAACAGAATCCCAACCCCCAACATCATATAGCTGAGGGAGGCTCACCAGCCATAGCCAGGAGCCACAAAGGAGGCAGTACCAGTACCCAAAGGCACCAGCACCAGCTACGCCATTCAACCCAGCCAAACCGATGTCCAACCGAGTCAGGAAGGGTAAGCAGAGCCAGCTAAAGCCAGCCCCACAGGTCCGAAAAAACCAGACCAAACAATGGGCAAGAAGCACCCCCAACCAATACGACAGGAAGGAGGAGGGCAAGTGAACAGAAGTAAACAAAGAGAAGGTAGGCTCCACTTGTAATAGGTGAAGCCGCCAACTACAATCTATAACCGAGCCACCCAAACGTACAGACAATGTGAGTGTCTACCAGCTAATTGTCCCACACCACCCCAGGCAGCAATGAAAAACCACACTAGGGGGTAGGATTTTTTCAGGATCAAAGCCATCCCCACCGAGGTGAGGAGGAAACACCTGACTGAACCACTGTAAATGCCGCCAGGACAAAGCTTCTAAGATAATGGCGATAAATAATATCGTAGCATCCAGACTGTAGAAACATGATGTAATGAGGAGGGACGGAGCAGGTACTGCCCAGCCACGTGAGAAGTGATGCAGCCGGTACGATGAGTTGATGACATGGGATGGTCATCAAGCGAACCCATGGGCATTTTGTATCGTGAGAACTAAGGACTCCATTAAAACTCAACAAAAAACATGAGTTGGCCCAAAGAACAACATGGGTGATCCCCCCAAATACAATGTTCCATCCTCCCCAATCGAACGCGAAACCTGTGAGTAGACAATAGACAGGAAGCCGTAGACATTTTACCGAAAGAGGATTGTAAGCAACCATGATGAATAGCTCAAGGTGCCAGCATCGTGAGATAACCAGCCAGCAACAAAACGAGAAGCAAACAAGTAATCCGCTACATAACGCCAACAGACCTCAACACCAAGAACCCCAGGAACTACTGAGCAAACTCAGATATCTCCCCCAGAATCCAAGGCATCAAGGTCCATCATGGGTGCAAAAGAAAAGCTCGAGGCAAAGCGACAGCAAGGACGAGGAAATGTACTTAGAACAAAGCATGAAGAATCTATCCTCCTTGGCCGCATCGACCTCCTTCTATAGTATTCTTCCCGCCCATAGTCATGTGACCAAAAGTGGTCATATGTGCAAAACCAAATCATAACAAACTAATCATGTGACCAAAGTGGTCACACACTCAAAACCTATAACCTCATAGCAAGGTCATGTGTGAAAACGCATAAACCAATCATAACGCAATAAACAAGTCATATGACTCAAATGAGTCCTATGCGTGAGACCCATAATATCATAATGAGGTCATGTACGAAACATAAATCATATGCCCAAGGCATACCTGCAAGGCATACTTGCAAGGCATACTCGCCAGGCACACGTCCCATGACTCATATTCAAGTCATATGCAAAACATAACAAATCATAACATACTAAGTCATATGACCCAAATAAGTCATATATGCTCGAAACAATAACATACCTATGACTCATAATCATGAGTCACATGAAAACCTTTTCCGTGCCAAGCCACATTCGTGACAACTACCTTAATATCCCCTACACTACTGTTAGGGACACAATTTCAAAGGGACATCAAGAGGGCAAGGAGAATAAGGGTAGAGGAAGACATCCTAAAACTACCAAGTCACAGGATAATGCTATGGTGGAGGAAGCTCTTAAAAATCACCATACTACCTATTCTGACATTGCTGAGCAAGTTACTCCCAATGTTTCTAGTAGGACAGTAAGGAGAACAGTTGAAAAAAAGCATTTTAGAAAATGGATGGCACAAGAGAGAGTTCATTTGGATGAGGATCTAGCTCAAGAAAGGTTAGAATGGGTATAAGCTTATAGGTATTGGACAAAGCAGATGTGGAGAAAAAAGGCAATATGGGGGGATAAGGTAGCTGTAGAAAGGGGAGGAGGAAAGAGGAGAAAATGGGTTTTTCAGATACCCATATGAGAAATGGAATAATGATTGTGTTGAACCTAAGGTAAGGAGAGGGGAGAGAGAGATTAGCCAGATGATGGCTGGTTGTTTTTATAGTCAAACTCATGGTCTTTTTTTGTCTGTTTTTCCTGATTCTTCTTCTGCTAGGGGTGGAGTTACTGGGAAGTCAATTATTGATGTTTATGATCATTATGGCTTTCTAGAGATATGGGAGAATATCAAAGAAAAGATTGGAGAAGAAGAGGTATTTTTTATCATTGACAATGCTAAGACTCACTTACCTTTTATGAGATGGCTCAGAGGGCAGGGAATTACACTGATGGAAATTCCTGCCTATTCACCAGATTTCAATTCAATTGAAAATATTTGGTCTCTGGTGAAAGGTAAGCTTCATAAGCACTACCCTAAGCTATATCTTATGAAGGGTGATGTCAATGTGGTCAAGAAGGCAATAGTAGAGGCCATCACTCATTGTTGGGAACTTCTTGACCTAAAGGTTTTTAATACTTTAGCTGGATCAATGGTGGATAGAATAGAGGCAATTATTAAGGCTAATGGATGGTATACCAAATATTAATTTCTACTATGTATTTACATCTTTTAATTTTTTTTTTTGGTTTTCATGATAGTGGATTGGTGGGTGAGTGTGGTTGTCATCACCAAAGATTTTCCTCTGTTAAATCGTGGTTAATTTTGTCCACGCACAATACTATGACTTCACGAGGTGGTAAAGGGCCAGTGGTATGAGGGATGCGTATGCAACTGTCTTACAGAAAGAGCAAACCAAGACCCGGGATAGATGTGCTCATGTAGTATTGCCTCCTGGGCCTGGGTTGTCTCGCACGCCGATGAGCTATACCATGCATTATGAGTAGAGATAGGGTCGATAGCTCTGAATACTCAAAATAGCCCCGTAATACAAATACTGCTAAATAATCTCTGGGACTCGTTTACTATTGAGCCGTCGCCCGCCTTTTCACTCAAATCTACAAAAGTATCTATCCCGTAATGTAATATCGATCAGAACGTGCATGAAGGGACTGAATCCTTAGAATGTGTTGCCGAAACTACCTTAGCTAGTGAGACCAGCCCCCCGTAATTCCCTTAATAACTCGGATGGGAGAAAGAAAGAACCAAAAGCCTCCAGATCCTGCTACATTCCTCGCGCTACAGATCGTGTCCTCTCCCAAGATACCAGCCTAACAGCTCTTACTCTAAGGGCAGGCTGACGCGAGTCCACGCAGCCTATCTTACTATCCAGGATGCTCGCACAAACAGATAAGTTACAACAGGTTGTGCTGCGAGGAATGGTTGTCTGGATCCACTGTAACCCAAATGCCATTGATGAGAGCCAAAAAAACATAGTTTCGTAAACGTGAGAATACCAAAGTCCTGGATTGTTTTTCACTTCTTTTCTCATGACTGGGATTGCTATTCTATCTAGTAGGTGTCCATTACGGACGCTCTGTTCCTCTCTTCTCTTCAGGCTGGTCATCCGACAAGGCGAGTGATATCCAGTGACAGCCAATCACCCACTCCTGACTTTAGAAGTGCCTCGAGTCTCATACATCCTCCTTCCCCGCGAAACCGTGCCATACCCGCACAGGGGAATTCCGAAAGGTCAAAATCCGAGAAGAGCTATCCTAGTGCCTTCTTCCGGCTCCCTCCAGATATCAAATAGCGCGATACCCTTTGCGCGATAACCGCTCAAATTCATGAATCCCGGACGAGTCCGGCAGAAGGTTGAGTGAGATCTGCCACGCTCATTGCGATATCGAAGCATAGCCAATTACCCCCCTTCCACCGCATCGCTGATCGCACGCCTCACCCTTAGGCACATAAATACATATACTCCAAGCTGGGATTCCAATTATCTTGTCTGTGGTACGGTAAGCAGCAACACTATCGATGAAAGGTTATGTTCTGTAATCTTCTGGCCGCCATAGAGGGCAGCATTTTCTTGGACTATTCTCCAACCCTGCGTATTGAATTGTTCAACAATAACTCGTTGTGAGCCATTGAACTCCTAAATTTCGGCGGGGGCGCTAACCGGCTCTCGGTCACCTTGGCTTCCACGTCGGATAAACCTTTCACGGGATACGGCACGAGTAGTCGGCGATTCCGATTATCCAGCACCTGGTAGCACCGCAGTGTGTGCAGAATCTAGAGCCCCGATATGGCACAATACTATCATGTTCCAATGGGTTTCTCGAAAATTCTTGTGCGGGAAGGGGCCTTGGAGGAGGAAGAGACGGAACGAGAGCGTTCACCATGCTCGACCACTCCATGCCCCCCCCCCAAAAAAAAAAAAAGAAAAAAAGAAAAAAAGAAACTCTTCAAAATCCCCCCCAACTCTGCCACAGATATCATACCAGTAGCGTAATCATAGAGAGAAGTTAAATGCCCGGACTTCCATATCACCACTTTTAGGCCACAATACGTCTATTCATCTGGCCGGTTTGGTAGCTAACTACCGTAAAAACTCAAATAAACGAACCTTGTGCTATGTTGATTTAAGGTGAGTCAGAGGAACAGGGGGTAAAAAAGTGTCTTGAATGTAAAATTAGCAATTCAAAATTACACGACTCAGATTGAGTCAGTGGTAAAGCTAACAACAACTCAGATTATAAATAAAGTACTTGCACAAAGTATGAAGGTTCTAATAGATATACTAATTGTCAATAATATCAGCCAAACAAGAGAAAAGAATATGGAGACAGGTCAGGGTACAGCCAATACTGCAACCACTTTCAACAGATAAGTTTTATGGAGTTAATAAAAAGTGGAGACCAAAGCTGAAAGTAGTTATCGAAATCCTTCAAAAAAGATATTAAGTAGAAACAATGTGTATGGACTTAGAATTGTCTGGGCCAATCGAGATTTTTTTCTGTAGCCGGAGATTTGTCTAGGAAGGCTCAAGGGGTTACTCGTTTCATTTATGACTACTAAGAGTAAACTAAGATAAAGTAGAATTGAATCATAAAGACAATATTATATTGTTAAGGTCTCCTTACTATTGCTTGATGGTGTCTAAAAGATCAGGAGGCACTTGTTAGGAATACCAGGATCCGATACCTAGAAATCACCCTAAGTAGAGTAACCCCACTCAGAATCAGAATCTCTGGTCTCCAACACCCCCCTCCGGCCCCCTTGCAGGGCCAGCACGTTGTCATACATATCAATCTCAGTTGCGTCCTGTGACTATAATACTACAGAATTGAAGGTATCAGAATAACACTGCATAAATTGCGACTGGCTATCCAACTGAATCCTGTTCACGGGATATATGAGAGGGGACCTTCAGCTAGGTCTGAAAAGTAGAACAGAGTAAATCCGTCAACTACCCAGAGAGTTACCAGGCTTCAAAGATGTGACATCGTTAGTATAGGCTGTATGTAATGGGACGATTTTGCATACAGAGAGAGTATCAAATGGTACAGGATCTCAATGAGAATCCAATACATTTACAACCAACCTATAATAATCAGAAGAGTCTAGAACTCCAAGGAACGCTACCACAAAAGTCAATAGACTTCACGGAATGTTACAACTGGGTCCAGGAATATGCTGTAATTATAAGAATAATTCCCAATACTAGAAGTGTGATTAAAACCCCAGCTCCCAAATCAACTAAGAGTTGCTGACCAATGGATTATCTACCAATCCAGTAGAAGAGGTTCCTATAGATTAGTAGGAAGTCTTCTAGAAGATATCTGTCAGTGGAATATGAAGTTATGGAGGTTTGAAGTCAGACAACCTAGGAAGGTTGCAACTATAACTACCTTCGCAGACACAACCCGCAGATGAAACTGATCATTTCATCAATAACAGAGATGATTGGCACCAACCCAGTTCAACTTGAGAACTAGGCCATAAGTCTAAAGACTCTGATAGTCAGATAATTACTATTGGGAACAGTATAGTTCCTAGTTAGTTATATTGTAATTACCAAAGAGAGTATGGTGATTTTCAGGGTCTCTGGGTTTTCACACCTTGAAGAATACCCAACGTTACGAGTTATAATCAGAAGAGGTACATAGTTGTATAATAGACAGATGTAGTCCGCGAACACTCAGACACAGAATATAAATATCAAAGTGCCTTTTAAGCTTTTAGACATACTCAAGCAACAGAGCAGAGACCTTAACAATATAATATTGTCTTTACAATTCTATTCTACTTTACTTACTTTACTTTGCTCTTAGTAGTCATAAATGAAAAGAGTGAAGTCCAAGCCTTTCTAGACAATCTCCATCTACAGAAACGAATCTTGATTAGCCCAGACAACTCTGAAGTCTATCAGTTTGTCTCTGCCTAACAGCACTTCAATATTTATATTCCGTGTTTGAGTATTTGTAGACTGCGTCTATCCCTCATACAAATTATGAACTTCTTTAACTATAACTTGCAATCTTGGGTATTCTTTTGAAGTATGAACACTAGGAGACCCTGAAAACCAACATACTTTTTTCAGTAATTACTATTTTATCAATTAGGAACTATATTGTTTCCAATAGTAATTATCCGATCTTCAGAGTTATTGCACTTATGACCTAGTTCTCAAGTCAAACTGAGTTGGCTCCAATGGTCTCCTTTATTGATGAAATAATCAGTTTCATCTGAAGGTCATGTCTGTGGGAGCACTCATAAATGTAACATGTTTAGGTCACCGACTTTAAATCTTAGTAACTCCTGATCTAATAGACAGATATATTCAGAATAACTTCCTACTAATTCACAGAAGACTATTCTACCGGATTGGTAGATAATTCCTCTATCAGTAACTCTGGAAAGCTATATATGCAATCTTTTTAGGTTGCTAACTATAAAGCTCAATATCTCCTGATCCAACTGACATATTTCTATCCAGTGACTTTCCCTCTATAGAAAAGAATCACTTCTATAAGGATATAATCTTAACTCTTTGGTCAGAGGTCAGAGGTTGTCATACAGGGAGCCTTGCAGTTGCATGTGGTATTGGTAGAAAATAACTCAATACCAGAAATAACTTTGATAATAACAAGAGTTGAGCATGTAACCTTCAGAAAAATGTTATGTGATATTTTCATTGAGTTATGCAACTAAGATCGATATGTATAATAATGTGTGGGTCCTGTAAGATGGTTGGAAAAGGATGTTGGAAACTATGGGCTCTGATTCCAAGTGCAGTTACCCTACTTAGAGTAGTTCCTAGGTATCAGATCCTGCTACTCCTAACATCTATCTATACTCTATCTTACTCTTGGTAGCCTGAGTCATAAATGAAATGAGCATATCTTGAAACTTCCTAGATAAATCTCCATCTACGAAATGAATCTCCATTGGCTTAAGCAATCCTGAGTCTATATAGGTTATCTCTGCCTAACAGAAGGTGAGAGCTGCGAATTAAAGGAGGCTTCAAAAGTGTACTGAGAAAACCAAAGAGTAACTATTCAATCAAGTATATTGAAATACTTTTTGTCAAATAATTTTCCTCTTCCATTGTGGAATCAGGTGGTTATTAAATACACAAATCTAATTATGTCTAGTATGAATGAAGCTAATCAAAGATATTAAGCAATACTCTTTTAGCGAAATAACTTAAGTATCAAAACGATACTTAAAACAAAACCTAAAACAAAACCAAGTATCAAACAATACTTAAAACAAAACAGGTATCAGAACAATACTTAAAACAAAATATCAAGCAAAATCCTTAACTGAGTACTCCTACCAATTACAAACTATGTCAGGTTTGTAACATCAATTTGAAAAATATTGTCAAGTGGCTTGATGAATGCCAGCAGGTTGTTCCTATTCTCAATAGTCAGAATACATTGCTTGCAATAGACCTCTTTACCACTCATAAAACTGACAAGAGTTTAAACACCTTAAGTACTAACGATATTACAGTAAGTATACTACCTGGAGATTGTACTGAACTTATACAACCTCTTAATGTTTCCATCAATTACGCTTTCAAGGACATTCTAATGATATGAGGAAGAGGGAATGACAGAGATAAATTTAATGTTTTTTTTTGTTTTTTTCTTTCTATATACACACTATCCCATAGGCTGTCGAAACATTCAGTCTAGTTTAAAATTTGTAACCCTAACTACTTTTAGTTAAGACTACTTGCACGTGATATCAGAATACCAGTAGCAACTACTATACAGGTGACCGCAGCAGGTCAAGTTTAGCCAGAACCTATGGTACCTGCCATACAATGGAATTCTACAAAACAGTCCGGACACAAGGGATAATTACACTCCCGACAACCAAAACTAATTGACCTTATCTTAACTCCTTTATCTACTTTATTTTTCCACTGGCACCAGAGACACCGACTTCGGGTAGGGTGCTGCTCATATAAATGTAAACTGGGGGGAGGGAATAGAATGGGCTGAGGTGGAGGTCTATTTCGGCTGGTGTAAGGAGTAGGCCTTTCGCTGTTAGCTGGAGGTGTTGGGAGTGTAGTTGGCCGTGAAGGTGAAGGGTATGTTGGTTGAGAGCTTGAACCATCCATATATCCACCTTCGTATAATCCAATCTCTATTAACTTGTCAGCTAGGTCTTCCCAGAAGAATAAGTGCTGGCTCCGTCCTTTCCGATTAGGATGTAGGATTTTCGTGATCCTGTAAGTGTTAACAATAGAAGTATCAAGTAGCCAAAAAAAGAAGAGGGAGCTAATTTCAGCAGGCCCTCAATTGAGTAGAGTAGTAGCCTCGTAGTTGATCCGCAATGTCTACCCCACCCATATGGTGATTGTAGTCATCGATAAATACTGGTATTGGAAGTAGCTTGTGTGAATTGTCACTAAATATTTGGCAAATAGTGTTACCATTTGTGCCAGTTTTCTTAGGACAGCATCAAAGACAGTTTACAGTAGCGGATATATCATAATAGCTAGTCATGAAAAGAACAGAATTGTTATCCTGCCAAAACAAGTAGCAGGTATTTGCTTCAACAATGCCACTAAGATGACCCCATGGTAAGCTCTTTTTTGCCTCAGCCTTTTCAATTTTCAGACAAGGTAGGAAGCCACAAGCATCTACCTATGTCGTTCCAGCAACTCCTATACCTATTTTGCGCAACTCTTCAAACAGTGGGATACTGGTAAAGTAGTTGTTAAGAACAAGATTCCGGCAGTGCTCTGCTGGCAGTCGCTTGACCAGTTGGTATACTGCAGAAGCAGTAGGTATTAAATGATCCAATTTAACAAGATTTGCAGTACCATGCACTAGTGAGTACCACAAAAAGCCATAGGTATAGCCACGAGAGCACAGTGCGAATACCTTGTAGCCTTGCTTGATTGGCTTGTTTTTCATTTTAACAGTATTTGCACTCCGACCACAAAATCAGATTATCATCTCATATATCGCTACCTTGGTACTTGGCACATAAAACTGCCAAAAGTGCTCTTGCAGTTGACTAGCTAAAGGCTCTAACTTGTAGTACCAGAGCATGGCCGAAAGCTCTATTCTTGGATCTGCAATATAAAAATATCGTTTGATTTGCTGGAATGGGGTAAGTGACATACAGTTTTTAGGCATTCGGTAGGAGGGAAACTGCGGTCTATTTGGCCGATTTGACTATTGGACTCAGACTCGGACTCAGATTGGCTTTTTGGAAACCTGGTGCCAGCTTGCTAGTGCCCATTTATTCCAGTACAAAAGGAGAGCTGGTTCCCAGTGAAGTCCTATCTTAACGATTAGACCAAACCATACTTTCAATTCTGCTGCAGTTGTCTCCCTCTAGCTCCGTTGTCTAATTCCTATTCCCAGCTGGTTGGAAATAGACTTCCGAGTCTCTTTCCATATACCTCTCCCATTCGCTACCATTTCTTGTTTTAAAGAAGTGTATAGATTTGTATTTACTGCGAGTTCTTCAAATATCTCGGTGGTGAAAAAACAACGAAAACAAGGAGAACGTATCATTTCCACATCCTTCGGGCAGATTGAACTATACATGCGCCTACATTTTAGAATTCACAGCATAATCTTTTCTTATTAGAAGATAGAACTCCCCTACCTTCGCTGAATGTTCGGGATAGGGCGAGCGGAACGTTTTAAACTGAGGCACACCTGTCAGAGTCCCTGCCCCGACCATTTTTCTTACATCTATGGTTTTCCCATCCGATACCTCTCCTCCGAGCCCACTACTGAGACTACTACCAAGTCTCCCAGCCAAGCTCCCCGGTTTAGGCGTAACAGGTAGGGAGACTGCTTCTTCAGAATAAGACTTTGACAGGTATCACCGCCGTTTGGGTGGACTACTAGTATTAGGTCCGGGAATATATGTGGATTGACTTTGCATTTCCTGATACTTCTGCAAAGGCTTTTCTTTTTAGTAGCATCGTAGCTTTGATTGCTGGACACGAGAGTAAATAGTTCTTAATTGGTGTTGTTACCGTAAAGTTGAGAACTACCACCGCACTTAACCCAATGCAGTTAGGGTTCTAAACTTTAAACTGGACTGAATGTCTCGACAGCTTATGGGATAGTTTCATAATAGGAAGAATAAATACCATACTCAATATCATAGATAAGGAAGAAGAAGATATCTTGATAGGAAGAGGAAAATTTACTGGCAGTATAGTAGGATGACGACATATTACAGCAACATGGGCTGTGGGAGAGGCGTATGTGAGGTTCTCCTAGGAGAAGGTAGATATTATTTAGCGATCATTTCAGGTGGTAGAATTGGCACTTCCAATCGATAGAAGTACTGATAGTAAGATCTCTATCAAGGGGATAGAGACAGAATTCCTAGTTCAAGGATTAACAAAGTGTCAACAAGAGGGGAGGGGTACCTTGGTTGCAGGTGGGATGGCCTTGAGGGAGGCTGGTAGAGTGACAGAAAATATGTTGATGAATTGTGAGGAAGAGCTTGAAGACAATGTAAATGTTTTTTTTTTCAATTAGTGCCAAGAACTCTGAAAATAATGATGCACAAGAGGGGATCATCATCCACCTTAGTCTGACTCACCTTAAATCAACTTCTTAGCACACGGTTCTTTTATTAATAGTTGAGCCATGCGAAATTTCGGGGTAACTAAAGCGGTTGCACCCTTAGCGAGATTCCTTACTAATAAACTGCTAATCACTATGAGAAAGCTACCTTCAAAGGAAAGAATCTCGCTGAGTGTGCAACCGGTTTACCGCCTAGCTGAATATACACACCTAGGCAGAGAATTTGTTACCCGGGCCGGTTAGAGATGCAGTACGATAGACCTCAGACACCACCCCCACAGGTATTTCCCGGGAAGCGCATGGATCAGTGATTCAACTCAAGGTTGTAATACTGAGTTAGGAGATCTAGAAGGTACTGTATTATTGAAAGGTGTAACTACGATAATATGGCATCTCAGTACTACTACGACGGCAGAGAGAAGGAAAAGGGTGAAAAAGAAGAAAAGAAAAAGAAAGCCATGGTCCGAGCACCTCTCTAGTATTTCCATGAAAGCAAGACCACCATGCCATACGCCAGAGGCCAGATGCCGTACTTCCCAAAGGACCCAGAGCAAGGAAAGAGCGAAATTTCAAGCTGGAAAGATAAATCAAATTTACTGATCCAATCCCCCGACCCCCTTTGTCGCCAACCTCTGTAGTGCTTCCCCGACTTCCCTCGCGTTCTGATCTATAGCTTTGTCGACGACTCCCAGTTCACTGCCTAATTGTCCGAACATCCAGGCTTCTTTCAGCGAGCGGGTCAGTGCCAGCAGGTCCTCTGCTGCACGGATCTGTGCGTTGCTTGTTAGTCCTAGCAGCAAAAGGTAGGGAAGGAGGGAAGGAGGGAAGAGGGGGGATGCCATCGAAGAAGCGTGGCACTCAATCTGGTACGCTTCTGCGGCAGTAACGGTACGGTCTTTGCCATCGACCTGGATTAATCGGTTAGATACGAGTAGCTGGTCGAGGGGGAACCCAGTGTAGTGGCTGAGGAGGAAGGAGAGCGGAAGGTAATACAGAAGCTAACTGAATGATACTCTCGAAACGTTTCAGAAGAATGTCGAGGTTAGAGTTCACCCGGCCTTTCGCGATCCCCCCCCGGAACAGAATCAGTCACACATGCGCTCAGCGAACATAATCCGCCCCCAAGAGGGGGAGGTACCTTGAAGCCCAGCCCTAACACCCTGGGAAGAATCGCTCATCCTTTGATCTTGTGTGCGGGGGCGCTTTCTGCCCGGAAGTGCGATTCTGTGATCACGCGGGCCAAATGAAGCAAAGATG
This sequence comes from Tuber melanosporum, assembly GCF_000151645.1. Taxonomy (NCBI): domain Eukaryota; kingdom Fungi; phylum Ascomycota; class Pezizomycetes; order Pezizales; family Tuberaceae; genus Tuber; species Tuber melanosporum. Next base: position 359,701 of record NW_003299115.1, on the reverse strand, counting down.
AACAACAGGTATGATACGACGTGGTGGTTATTGCGGCTATTGCTGGAGTTGGTGCCGCTACTGATCCGAAGCAGGAGGAGGCGGGGGGGGGGGGAATATTAGCGATTGCGGGACCCGATGCAGGCTCAAGCAGACAAGACAAAGTTTGGTTGCACTATTCTGCCAAGGATTGCAAACACGACTGGGGCTTAGGCAGGTCGCGATAGGCCAATTGCCGAGATGCCGGATCGATGAGATCAGAATAGCCACCAGTGTTTGTGTTCTTCGTGATGATATTTGAAAGGCTACGAAGCTATTCAGGGTGATCGCTTTGATTGGGGTTTTCTCATGGCTCAAATAATTATGATCCACCACTTGTACTATCTACTACCATACCGGTATCGAATAGGGCTGTGGCAGTTTGGTTAAGTTACCGGCACAGTAGTCTATGATACTTCGTATGATATCATACTCAGAGTACTAAATTTATATGATACCCGAGTATGCTAGAGGGTCGTGAGTATGAAGCTTTGGCTCTCCTTGCCCATCTCAACCCCAACACCCAACACCCGACGATCGAAAACTACGGGCTCTTTACACATCATAATAATATGATACCTGCGCCACTTGTATGATCCCGTAGTAGAAAGGGCAAAAAGTAGATTATTCTCAGGGCTATAAACTACAAATTTGGTGAGAGCGGAAGCCACAAATCTGTACCACCAAGAAAACAAAGACATTTGCCTTTGGCCGGTCGAGAGGATATTATGAGGCTAGAAGAAAACAGAAACGCAATAAGAGGACACCAGCACAGCAAGTTCACTGCCCCCATCTATCGTACGTATTTATTCTGCAGGACGTACAGTTAGCTAGTGACCCCCAACAGCAGCTATCGGGGTAATGGGGGCACAGATGTATAAAATGCATACCATGAACCGCTTATGGAAGTCCGACCGCAAAAGGTCCTATATGTGCAGTCGGTATTAGTATAGAGTAGAGGGAAACACATTTCTCAATGTATTGGAGCATACATTAACGAATTCCTTCCTCTTATTCTTGTCGTCTGTGCCGCGAGCTTGGTTTTTGAAGATGACATCGTCATCCCACCTATTAATTAATTTATATTTAGCACCCGCGAAATGAGAAAAATGTTAATTAAAAAAAGAGGGAAAGAGAAAGGAAACTCAGGTCCAACAAACCTTCGCTTTAGCTTGAAGTCTGTAGCCGAAGGGTTGAGAAGTGGATTTCCACGAGCAATATCGTATTCTTTCTTTTCTTGCTCTTCAGCAGCTCGTTCACGTTCCTGTGGTAAAATATTAGTTGAAAACTTCCGTAAGAGAGTATTGGCTAAAATCATTGTAGTAGTAGTATACCTCGCGCTCACGCTGCTCAGCCCTCTCCTTCTTGATCTTCTCCAATTCCCGTAGCAATTCAGCAGTTTCGTCCTCATCGTCATCATCGCTGGAATTCCACATACTCAGCACAATCCCGTAAGAGACGGGTGGCGGAAACGAACCTGTCCTCTTCACTGCTCTCGCTATCACTCTCCCCATCCGAATCCGCATCAATGCCTCTCGTCTCCTCTAGGATTCTTCGTCTCTTCGCTTCCAGGCTCTCTTTCCCCTGTTCACCTCCGGCATCATCACCGTCCTTAGAATCCTCAATAGCTCTCTTCTGCCCACTGCCCTCTACCTCCCCAGGAGACCCAGCTCCGTTTGCTTCCAGCGGAGAAATCCCCTTTCCCTTCTTGGCGAAATGCACTGCCTCTGCTTTCAGGAGCTCTGCGCGAAGATCTCGGACTTCACTGTCTGCGTCACCGCCCTGACCAGGTTGCCGGACCTTTAGCTTTGTATGCGCTGGTAGGAGGCGCTGGTGGTATGCCGGCCCCTTGGGAGCTTCTTTTCCGCGGGCAGGATCGAAGGTTGGTCTACGATAACAAACATTAATAAATGTTCCCCATTCCCCCTACTCCTTCATTCCTCCACTCCCGGACAAAACAATAAAGGAATCGCACCTATGGGCTGTAGTCATCGTGGAAAATTTGTCGTTTTGGTGCTTGGGGAAAAAAGGAGAAAAAAGTAGCCTGTAAGGTTAGACGGAAGGGAGGGGGTTGTTAAGATGAGAAGGGTTGCACCGAGAGAAGTTTCTTGGGAGTTAGAACTGACGCTAGAATTTGTGGCTTTGGGAGTCCTCAAACCAGTTTCCCCGCCACACCCGATTCCCTTTTCAGCCACGTTTGGAAAGGTCGCGGATAAACAACCCACCCCCGAGTCACACCGGGCTCGTATGATGCTTAGACTATCTTCCCCCCACCAACTAAGAACAAGTAAACATATCCCCCAACAATTAATCCCACCACCTCTGCTGCTCAAAGTACGACGAAATGCCGAGGGAGATAGATCCGACAATTAACGAAAAGAGCTTCATTCTCGACGCGCTAAACCAAAAGCTCCGAATTGACGGCCGGGACTTGGACTCCTTTAGAGAGTTGGAGCTTAACTTCGGAGATGATTATGGACTCGCAGATGTGCAATTGGGAAAGACCCGGTATGCCCACCACCCTGAATACTACCCCCCTACCTGAATTCCAAAGCTCAATTGAACGAACAATGAACCGCTAACACCGATGCTATCCCAGTGTCCTCGCCCGTGTATCCGCGGAAGTAGTAAAGCCCTTCACCGACCGTCCGTTCGATGGAATCTTCACAATAACGACAGAGCTAGGTCCTATGGCCTCCCCAGCTTTCGAGCCCGGCCGGTAATAAAACTCCCCCCTTCCTTCAACCTCCACTAACCCACCAATCCCAAACACAGTCAAACCGAACAAGAAGTCCTCCTTTCCCGTCTCATCGAAAAGGCCATCCGTCGCTCAAACGCACTAGACACCGAATCCCTCTGCATCGTCGCCGGACAGAAGTGCTGGCAAATCCGCGCAGATGTGCACTTCCTCTCCCACGACGGTGCCCTCGTCGACGCCTCGTGCATAGCCGTGGTGGCCGCGCTCCAGCACTTCCGCCGCCCGGACGTCTCGGTTGAGGGTGAGAAGGTCACCATCCACACAATGACCGAGCGGATCCCCGTGCCCCTGTCTATCCTACACGTTCCCATCTGCGTCACTTTCTCATTCTATCTCGACGGCGAGGTGTGCTTGGTCGACGCCACATTGCAGGAAGAGCAGCTGAGGCAGGGAGACATGACAATCACGCTCAACAAATTTGGTGAGCTATGTCAGATTGCGAAGGCTGGCGGATTGGCCATCAATGGATTGAATTTGCTCCGGTGCGCCAAGATCGCGCTGGTCAAAGTTGGGGAGATAGCCGCTACCGTGCAGAGGCGGTTGGAGGAGGATGCGGCTGCCAGGGTGCGGAGGGATAATCTATTAGAGAGCAAGGCGGATAATGAGCGGGCTTGACTGGGCCCTTAGATTGCAGGTGCTCACCACGGCACTAGGTTGTTCCTCCCACTGATATTGTGACTTTTGGACGCATAGTAATGACTTGTCGAGTGATTGTTTGTGACTAACTCTCGGTGGGGGCCAAAGCGTTATCGCTTCCGACATACCTACCGTATCTAGGCCCTCAGATCCATGACCCAATCAGCTAGGTACTCCCATCATAGTCCATCACTCGACATGCTACCATCTCAGCCTAATACAGGCCCACTCTCTACATCCTCTTCTAAGACAAGCTACAATGATTTCACCGCGCCAATTATCTACCATGCACATCCCTCCATCCCTCTCTAGAACTATACGACCACTCGTGAATATGTATGACTAAAACCAGAAAAGTGAAAAATGAAAAATGAAATAACGGAATTTCTGGCGGATGGAATAAAAAACAAAAATGTAAGCCCAATTATCATAAAAAAGCACAGATACCGAGCATGGGAAGGGTATATAAGAAAAATAACCTAAGGAAGAAGAACCAATGTTTTCGACAATGGATGCACAAGAGTAGAATAGGAGAAACGAGGTGATAATCGAATGCGCACGCACGCACGCACAAACGCGCACACACACAGTAATAATATAGCTAGCACTATCGGACTAAGAATAGCAAGTGGGGTTTCGGTATACAACAGGTGCCGAAGGAAGAAAAGTTGGGGGAGGGCCGACTGTTTACTCAACCTTGCCTTCGGTGACCTCCATCAGGTACTTTACGAACGTCTTTTTGTGAACCTGAACGGATGTTAGTAATATATCTGATGAAGATATCACGGAGGCTTTCGGGATATGTACCACTCCAGCAAACTGCCCATCCCGCAATACACACATGTATCTCAACCCCAACTTGGCGAAACACTCATAAACCAACTCCATAGGCGAGTGTCTTTCCAATGCAACGGGTGCAGGGTCGATGTATTGCGAAAAATATGTTGGGTCCCTCATTGAGTCGTCATCAGATCCTCCATCCCACCACTCGCCCTTAGGCTCCATGCAACACAGCTCGTCTTGCTCAGAGGACTGTAGATTATCAAGAGCAAACTCTAGGTCTGGAGCGGGAATAAGGCCAACAAGAATGTCATTTCTAACAATCGGAAGTCCACCATCGAGTTCTCCGACGGCCTGTAGCATCTGTAACTTTTCGCGAAGCTCGTCAGCAGGAACATAAACCGAATCCGTGATGTCTATCACTCGTTCTGGTCTTGGCCTCGGCGTAATGTCACTAAGCTGAGAAGAAAACACAGGCCGCATTTTTGTATCGAGATATGGATAGGAATTCAGAGCAGTAAGAAGATCCTGACAATTGTTAGCGGAGCATATCTCTGATAGGACAGACGGGAACAAACATAAATGCTTAGGGGTTCGATAGCGTCCGCAGTCCACTTTGATACAAGCACTGCTAATGAGAACGGCAAGACATGATCAAGACTGCCGGTCATTTCGAATAAAATGATAGCAAGTGTTACTGATAGCCTAGTGACCCCACACATAACCGCACCTGCGCAAACCTGCATTTTGTCATTCCTAAGAACCAATAGCAGCACAGATTAAGCAACTTACAAGAGCGTATACGCCTGGAGTTACACAGGCTGACGAGGCTCCACCGACTGGGCATGAAGCGAACATAGGGGAGTGCGGGAATTTACTGCATCCAACATTAATCCTACTCCGGAACCGCAATAGACATAGCCAACTTACTAAACCGCATATTCCACAGCGAGGCCAACAACGTGTCCCATAATGCCACCAATAACCATGGTAGGTACATAAACTGCAAACCAATTAGCTGTTGTGCATGAATAACGCAAACGTATAGATCTACCTCCTGCGGGGACTTTGGTTCCGAATGTAACAACGCTAGTTGGGTTAGTACCTAGACTCAATATCGGAGAAGGGAACATACGTGAGAACACTTTTAATGGCCAAAGCAACCAAAAGGTACAATATAGTACTCGGTATCTCATCGGGCTTCGGGCAGAGTCCTGAGTGATCGGATGGGTTTCCAGAACACGGGCTCGCAAGCTCGAAGAGGAGTTCACTAACGGCCAATTTGACGAATCGGTTCCAGTAGGATACCAAGCCAGTTGCAAGGGCAACAAGACTGAGCTCCAGAACCGGGTGGGTCTTGATAAACCCGTTTCGCCGGAATGTAGTTGCCCAGAATTTACTAGCCTTGATGAAAAAGGCACCATAAACGCCACCACACATCCCCAAAAACACGAATACAAAGAGCTCAAATATGTGCCAATCAGAGGTATACCGAACCTCAAAAAGTACAATCTTGTTTGTCCCATAAGGATTCAGGAATTTCAACGACAAAGCAGCCACCTGAGAGTACGATATAAGTAACGATTCCGTAATTACAGGTAACAGGAATTCACTCACAATGCAACAGAAAAAAGTCCTGAACAGGGTCTTCGAAGGAAAGAAGTAGCTTTAGAGCATTAGATGGTTTAATAGTCATCCTGTATCACGTACAAAACTTACCTGACTTCCTCGAGACTAAATAAGACCCCACCAATCGGGGCACCGAATGCAACCGCAACCCCGCTCGCCGCGCTAGCACTCAGAACCTCCCTACGCTTGGCTTTTGAAGTAAGTAAATCTACAGGTACTGCTTTATGGATCGGTGCGAAGTACCGTCGTTGCGGTTATACTTGGAGAATAGACGACAAGCAATATTTCCTACGCAAGCGGCGATGTGAACATATGGCCTGCAATATATCAGTACACCTGTTCCAGCAGACCATTGAGTGAGATTGAGCCCACCCCTCCTTCCCCAAACTCAGCCCAGAAGCAACGCTCAAAATCAAGGCGAATGATTTAACCACAAGAGTCTTTAAACCGAGATACCCCTTCATGAAATTTAATATAGAAACCTGTAGCCAAAGCCACTAAAGGGAGCATACGTGGAGAACGAATCCGGACAAAATCACTTTGACTTCTGCCACACCGCTGCCAGCAGCAGAATAGTAAACAGTCGGTGAAGCAACAGCAGCCTTCGCTTCAGCACCGGAGCTTCCACCTAGAATTTGCGAGAGGTCTTCGTCTACGGTCTGGATGCGCAGGGTCCCAGGGTAAACCGTGCGAGTAGTCATGGTGAGTAGCGATGAAGCGGTAGCTAGGATCACCGTCAACGTAACATATGCGATATAGTCAATGCGCTCAGTAGACACTTCAGACTTCGTAATTGCCTGTGACCAAGAGCGCCACATAGGGCAGAATTCATTCGCTATCATATCGTTAGTGAATTCCTCTTCTCGCCCAGCACGATATACTGACTGGTATCACTTAAACAGCACTTCTTTTTGCTAAAATACCACCCATCTGTGTAACACCAGGTCTTAGCTCATACTTGTAAAACAACCAAAGTAATGACCGAACGGTCATGCTAACTCACTCGTACAATACCCCTCCTTGTAATCGAATAGGACATTCTCCGTAACGTCTATGAAAAAGGCTATGGAGGCCGTCACAAAGCCAATAATCGCAACCAGAACCCATCCTTGGGCACCGTCGAACCAAGCGTAGACTCTGCCCCGGAAATCCTTGCGAGCCCTCAGAGCCCTCACTCGGTGGGCATCCTTGATCGAGTCGTTAATCCAATCTATGCCAACCGTAAATTTCCATGCACAATATTATGATGGGCTGAGCCGAATTTAGTCGCCGACAGGTGCTTCCGGGACTTACCAGTAGAGGTGAACTATGGGCAAAGTATTAGTAAACACCCCTCACTTGAGCTTCCACCGGTGTGATACCGACCTGATCATACCAAACCCGATCCTCCAAAAGTGACTCATTGTTCCTGTCTCTGAGATCGTAGTTCGATAGGGCCCTGCTCAAACATTGTGAGAATGACGGAACTCTGCTAGGACGACTAGCCATAGGAGAATGTGAGGAGTGATGTCGGGAAAGTCTATGTCGAGGGGTCCCCGGGACTGTTTGGTAGTCCCTCTGATCCCCGGAGCATGATCCTCCAAGCAAGCCAGACTGTTCGTCCTGCTCGGTATCCTTATCTCTGGAGGAAGCAGAGAGTCTTCGACGACTTCTCCTTCCGGCCTTCAAATCTCTCTCCGGGACCCGGCGTTGACCAGGCATACTTCCGATGTCGTCGGCCATGATCCAAGCAGACGGGTAGCAAAAGCCTCGCACTAGATAACAGCAGGGGCAGTAAGGGGAGCGAAACCACTGCGAACAAACCACGAAACTCGGGTAGGATGGTGGAAGGTTTGGCGAGAGGAGCGAGATAGGAGGGGATCAAAGGAAGGAAAGGAGTAGGGTTCGGCACGCGTGATAGTTGTGGCAGATCAGCGGCACCCCGGGGGTGGGACGCAGGCCAACGCCGTCATGAGGTGGATCCCTTAGTCGCACTCACAAATCTAGGCAGTGCTGTAGGATGTGTTTGATTTTCGAAACGGAGGACGGCAGTCTCATGACTACTAACCCCCAGACCAGATTTACGGTAGACTGTCAATTATACAAGATTTCAAAACGTCACGAATAGTTAGATTTTGAAGGTTCAAGAACGTGTTCCCTTCACCAGTTGCACAGCGCAACAACGGCTTTCTTCCAAAATCATTATGGCATAAGTTGCTGGTACGTACTGTACTCGTACTCGTACCAGTACCGGTACTGTGTTCCCAATGAGATAGAAAACCCGGGGCACATATTACTTTGACAGCGGGCTCACCACCTTTCAAAAAGCCTTGGACATTTGAGAAACAAGTTCTTGAGTAATTACTGGCAAGACACTGCAGACCAATCTATGATCACATATTTTTGATAAATTTACTTGCTTTGGGTGCATGAGAAGAGGATCGGGTCAAGGTAGCCACGGCGAACTACCGATATTGAGGGTTATTCTGATGGTAAAATCATAACAAAGCATGCCTTGTATCATAACCCCGTAAGCCTCCCCTTCCTCTTTGGTACAGTAGCACATTTTGGCGCCGCACTTTGGTGGGTGCTTGTTGAGCCGCCAAAAAGTTGGGGGAGCAACATTCACGACATTGTACGAGTAGTGTAAGTAGCATCCCGTGCCAAGACCCGGTGACCCGGATGAACAAATGTGATGAGACTGAGTAGACTACCGGTAGCACGGTATCATACAAGTACCGGTAATACCATAAAGGAGGGAGGGAGGAGGGGGAGGAATGGGAAGGCGGAAGAGAAGGAGGGAGGGTCCACCTCCGAGATGTCTTGATAACTATTCCTACCATATGATACTGCCTCTCACCGCCAGGGCCCACACCAAGAAATCTTTGGTCAAAGTCCGGCAAATTTGCGATCTAAAAAAAAAAAAAAGTGGGGTAAATTAAATGTTACCGCAAGAATGGAGTGCATTTTGTTCTGCATGCATTTCGGCCGCCGATAGCGCAATCGCCCAGCACCTTCTGCCCGCCGGGATAGAAACATTGTGCGAGTACGATACGATATCTGTGCCTCCGAGCAGCCCTTACCAATGCCGGCTGCGCAGCACCCACTCTACCTACCTCCCTTGTCCATATATATATGTACGGTATGATACTCGAGTACCGCTACACAAGTAACCATACATTCCTAAACGTGGGGGGTTACTGCAAAATCCGGCTCTCCGGTTAATCCCGTTCTGAGCAAGGATCCATCCCGAATGCCCTACAAGTACAAGTATGACACTCGAGTAGTGGAGTTTTGTTTGGCAAAATAGGCAGATGGGCGGAATCTTTTTTACACCCTTCCCCAGTGTGTGGCTATGATACTCGAGCCCTCGTTTCTGGTGAGATATATACTCTCACCAATAGGGTTTGGAATTTGGGCTTGGAATTTCTGGGGCCTATTACCTTTTGCGCCATATCACACTATAAAAGAGGCCGGGAGGGTACCGGCAGTGTAGACAAACACCGTCTACGGCGCAACCGGCTTTTCCTAGTATGGCGTTTGTGGATTACGACAAGATCGTTCTCTTCGGAGACTCGATCACTGAGCAATCATACGAGCAGGAGAGGTAGGTTCAATGCGCTCAGGAATGATATCAGATTCCGTGGTGCTGATTCTGGGTTGTGCGGATCAGAGGATTCGGATTTGGTGCTGCTCTTACCGATAGTAAGTGCTGATCTGATACCGCCCGGAGCTCCCCCCACTCAGGTTGATCGATTTTCCCAGTTTATAGAAGAAAAATCGATGTGGTTGGCAGAGGATTCAGGTTCGTTCGGGACCGCATACAAGTGGGATGCCGGTGATTTTGCTAAAACCTAGCCTTCAATCCCGGAATGCCCTATCACGTAGCGGATACAACACTCTTCATGCATTGGAGCTTGTCCCGAAGATCATACCTCCGCCTACCGCAACTTCAAGGATAAGACTCATTGTGCGTTTCCTCCCTTTTTTGGTTATCATATAATATCTTACCCAAGGGCATTCCCGAGACGTTTTCTGATCATTGATGATAAGACCATTTTCTTTGGCGCAAATGATGCTACACTCCCCGATAGGTCGCAACATGTCCCTCTTGACCAGTACGCTGAAAACTTGAAGAGAATCATAAATCATCCTCTGCTAGTGGTCCACAGCCCGAAAATTGTTCTCATTGCCCCTCCCCCAATCTGCGAATATCGCACACAAGACAGTGATCTTGCGAAAGGGATTGTAGGTATACAGAGGCTAGCCACCAATACGAAAAAGTATGCCGATGCAGCACTGGAAGTCGGTAAGGCTCTCGGTATCCCTACCGTAAACATCTGGGGGGCTTTCGTGCAGTATGTTGGGGGGTGGGAAGAGGGAAGCCCGCTCCCAGGATCAAAGGAGCTCCCAAAGAATGAGAAATTTGGAGAGCTTCTCAGGGACGGTGAGGGTTTCTATCCATGACTTGTCAGAAGAATGGTGGGAGAGGCTGAGCATAGCTCATCCCGTGCCCGGTTGATCTACTGCGGGGTGAATTGTGGTGGAATATCAAAGCTGACTGGACCCCTAGGGCTTCACTTCGGGCCAAAAGGGTTGGTGAATCACAATCCGGACTGCCTTCGCATCCGAAAGGTTGCGAGCACAATACTCGAGTATAGTTTCCCGCTAACACCTTGCTCAGGTACCAGATTTTGTACGACCTAGTTTTGGGGACCATTCAGGAAAACTTTCCTGAACTTGCCCCCGAGAACTTGGGACTCGTATTCCCGCACTACGAGAATGCTCCAAAATGCAATTTCTACTCATACACCTACGACCAAGCTTGATGTGCGGTCGCCTCACGGCCAATTAGTGCTTGCGGGAAGGATTCTAGACAGGATGGAAGCCCGTATCATTAATATTAGCCTTAGCTGTGGTTGGTCGACATTGGAGCGAGCGGTTAGTCAAGAAAGCCATTATTATCCAATAACTTATTGTAGCAAGCACAGTTGCTATACCATTAGCCTGTTGTACCGTGATGTAGGCGTGCACATTCAAGCGTCTCACTCCAAATGAATGAAATCTGCTCCGCGGCCCCCGGTACTCGAGTACAGCAGACGTCCTATCCCAGACTGGTATTGTTACAGTACCGGTACCACAGTAGAATTCAAACGCTGTATCGAGCATCACTGGGCTGGTGTAATTTTAGACTTTAGATCTTTCCCCTGCACTCGAATAATGCTACCTCGCCGCTCATTACCTAGTGCGCGATTCTCACTCTAGAAGTTAAGGCGCTGTTCTTCAATCCACGGTATTGTGTAGTACGCGTTTTGTGAGAGAAGCTTCCATCGATCTTCACACCAATACGGTACTGTAATGCTCGCGATTAGATGATAATAGGTTACACCACTAGGTTGGCAGGAGTTTCAGAGCATACTCGAGTAAAGTAACTCTGCAGATCCTCTGTCATGGCCCGTGCAGGCAGGAGGATAAGACCATCTTCCCCAAAGCCAATTTTGTATCATATTTCATCCTAAGATCAGATTTGTGGCGAAGTAGTCCTAGCATTTCACGCTTGGTCTGCACGCAGCAGAGTGGCGGGATCGCTTTTCACAATACCAGTATGATAGTTGCTTAGGCTGCCCGGCGGGGGGGGGTAAGAAGGAAGGTTGAAACTGTGGCTGTGCTGTTTCCGTTTGCTTATGTTAGCTCGTTCTTCTCTCTAGCCACACGTGAATGATAATCCGAAGAATTTGAGAGGTGCGCGAGCTCCAACTCGCGCCCTTCATCCAACCCTCCCTTCAGACGAATTTTCGAGCTTCCTTCTCCCCAGCAAGACTCCATCCAACTTGTTATTGACTTTCGTNNATTAAGATTCTTGCAAGGCGGGGCATCCTTCTTATTCTCCCGACCGGCTGTTCCTCCTACGTTTCTTGTCCTGCGGCAGAAATTGCAAGTAACAAATCCTTTACCAGTCTCCGATACCCAAAACCCGGGCGGAAAAAAGAAAGAAAGAAAGAAAGAGGAATTTCTCCAGAGGGAACAGAGCCCCGGTTTCCCGCGGTCACCATCTGCAAACCTCCGTCTTATCGGCGTCTCCCCACCTTCGCTTTATATCATAGCTATCCATCACCAGTGCCGTATCTTCTCGTGGCCCTTGCAAACGCCTCAGCGCAGTACCTCTACAGCCCCTATACCTTTAGCTTTGGTCAGCATTGTCGTACTTTATCTTGACACACTCTTCCGGTCGTTTCACTATTCATAAGGTTACATTCAGGCATCCCAAACCCAACTCATCCCTCTCTACTGTGGAGACAATCCGTTCTTCAAATAATTACAGTACTCTAAAATTCGCTAAGAGTGTTACGGGGATTATTGTACAATCTCGCCTCTTCTCTTCCGTCAAACAGCTTGACCCTAGCTTGCTAGCACCTACACTATATACCACAAGACTGCATCGCCGACTGCGGAAGAATATTGCTAGTAAGGGGGCCATTCGGGGGTGAGGTTGCCCTCTGAAACGGCTGTGCATGTTCTCCTAGAGGATGGATACGTTCAATCACCCTCAGCACATGTGGGGGTTGCAAGAACTACAAGACGAGATAAGGTTGTTGAAAGCCTCCCAGTTCGAGCACGCCGAACGTCTCACCCAGCACTCCGAGAGACTCAATAGGCTGGAACAGCGCCAGGATGAATCGAGGATACGTTCACTCTGGAGCACGCCATCTCCTTTTCCGCCAATGCTTAGCTCCAACTCGTTTGCACAACGTAGGCCTACATTTCTGGGTTTCCTATCCGACCTCTTTATTCCTAACCCTCAAAGTCTTTTATCTTTGTCGAGCTAACGCCCGGTTCTTTGACATGCAGAAACGAACAACCCTGAGCCACCAGAAGATTTCGGCAGTTTCGAGGAACACCAGCACAACTTATTGGCAGGGCTGCAGCTGGATGAAGTCGACGTGCCGAGGAGGGGTGCGTCTAGGGCAAATAGTGTACGTTTTGATGACAGTGCTATTCAGAACCACTGGATTCATGATCCTCAAAGTTCGAACGACTATTTCGGTCATCGGAATAGTGGTAGTAGCTTAGGGGGTTTCCCCATGACTGAGAGATCTTCCTCCCATAAATCTGACCATAAATCGGATGGAAGGCAAAGCTCAATGCGTTCCTATGGGGATAACAGCTCCTTCTTCGAGGGTGAGATCAATGGTGGTGTGCCTTTCAATCCTCCACTTCAGAACCTTGAACTCCTTGATTGCGAGACTCACCGATCTCCTGCCCCACCCTCTGGGCCAGCACCAGCCATAATTCGTTGTTGGCCTGACCTTACGTCCCCTCCCACCCCGCCTTTATACGCTGTTGTTTGCACTGGCTCTGTCAAATCTTTGATTGATATATCATTGATCACTCAATTTGGGTTACAGGATCAGGTCAATAAGGACACGAATGGTGAATGCAAGATCAACCTATCCTTGCATCTCCCTGATGCTACCATTCAACAGCCAACAAGGGGAGGCGGGCAACACAGCCTCCCGCCACTCAACATTCGATTCAGCATAATGCCCAATCGAAAAGGGGATTCTGGAGAGGGAGATGAGGTGGGAATTTTTCTGGGAAGTGACTTCATGTCAGATCACATGGGCGATGTGCTATTTTCCCAGAGTCAGCTGCTGTTGCAAGTAGATGATGGACGGAAAATGTTTGTTCCTTTCCATCGCCCGGAGGCCCAAGTATGTTTCTCGGATGTCTGTACGACACACATTGGTGACCAGCTCTCGGGGGATCTCCTGGGCCCTTTGATACAAACGGAAGGCCGCCAGGAACAGGGTACCACTTTTATGAAACGTAGCCGGTTCGACGAACCCGATGCACCCGGGATGGCTATAGATCTGCAAAGATCTCATATTCCTGTGTCATCGCCGAAGCCTGTGCGAGGGCGGAAGGCTTCCGTTATAAGCAGAACAACAATGACCTCCCCTGAATCTTCCTTAGAACCTGATGATACGCCAAGAAAGTATACCGGTGTTAGGAGAAACAGTATATACTCGGTTGGAAGTGGCATAGAGAAGAAAAGGGAAGAAGATCGGAAGGGGGGATGTGGGGTCAGGCTTGATCTGGCTGACGATGTTGGGACATCTTCAAATGAGGAGGAGGATGGGAAAGGCTCATATTACGCTGAGCGCAGGACTAGGAGTGATGGGGAAGGGGGAAGCTTGTGGAATTCTAGTACTGCCAAATCTATGGAGGTGACAACTGGGAACACGAAGGAGGGAGGACCGGTTTGGGATTCCTGGAGAAAAGTAACCATTCAAGGAAGAGACGACAGCGGTACGGGAACAGCCAAGACATCTCGGGCGTCTTCCCGTGGAATGAAGGTTTTACGCACATCGAAATCGTCTTCTCTGTCCGAGGCGAGAGCCACTCATCAAACAGATGATGTCTCCGGTGGAAATAGTTCGGTGGAGCTTGATAATGCTCCTTCCACCGTTGGCCCCATGCCCCGTCCTCTAGGAGGGGGTTTTTCTAAAACCGATTCATCATTGAGCGCTGGAGCAGGTGGAAATTGGGATAAGACGGTCAGCCGCCCCCAGCGTAGGGTTAGCTCGGCGGAGGCGGGAAACTCTTTCCCTAAAGGAGGGTCGATTCATCCGTCCAAGGCGAAGTCAACAAACGTAGTTGGAGGTGCTTCGGCTTTCCATTGGATGACTCCAAAAACATCTGCTCAGACCACAGCCGAATAGGCAGCAATAGAATGGCGACAAGCCTAAATTATCAGAATGGGCCGGAGCATTTTTATCTTTTTTTATCTTCCCCCCAAAAAAAAGGAAGGTTCCTTGCGTAGAGCGCTTTTTTTTTCCCTTCAAATTCTAGCATTTGTAGTATCTTTGCTTGGATCTTTTTTTTTTTCTGCTCTTGCTCCAGGTGGCTTTCGGGTTTTCTTTAAATGTGCCTTGAATTCATTATTAGAAGGCCTTCACGGAAAATCACTTGTCATATTCATCTGTACTGTACTTTGCAAGGTTTCGCGGATGGCTGGAGGGAGGGGGGTTATATTTAACCACCCCCTTTTTTCTATCGTTTCTGTTGATATTTCCCGATGAAATTCATTCTGGGGATGGGGAGGAGCAGTAATAGGAGTGAGGCTGGATGTTTTGCCTGTAGTTTTTCGTGGGAGGAGGGCCTAGGAGGGGCTAGGAGCAGAAGGTAACAGGAAACTAAATGCATTAGACAGCCACTTTCCATAATCTGGGCCTATGCTTCCCAAGGGAACATCCAGAAGGCTATTTACTTGCACGTCGCTGGGGCAAAGCACAGTAGACCAATAATGAGAACCCACTCCCAACCCAGCCTACAACTATTTACGACTGCTACAAAAGTGACTGAAGCGCCAGCGTCGTCGACTCCTTCGACTCCCTCACCAACCCCACCATCTGGCGGAACCTACAACCGCATCAGCCAACATTCCTCCCCCTTACGAACATCCATACTGTATAAGCTATTATACTCACTCGGAAATTTTGGCATCACCCATCACCTCATACATCCAACTCTCACTCGTCGTGACCACCGCGCCCTCGCGCCGCATCCTCTCCAAGGCAACAGGTACCTCCTGCCGGTTACAACTCGACACCCCATCAGCAACGACATAAACCTCATGCCCCGCGGCCAATAAGTCAAGACAAGTTTGCAGCACGCATATATGGCTCTCTATCCCGACTAGCGCGACGGACTTCTTCTCGCCATCGTCGCCGTCCTCGTCGAGGCGTGCGCGGAGCTCGGGCGTCATCATGCTAAAGAGGGACTTATCTAGGACCTTTGCATTCACTAGGAGCGGGTGGAGTTCCGGGACCAGGGGGCCAAGTTTCGAGGCCAGTTGGGTCGTGGCGTACGTTGGGATTTGGAGGATTTGGCCTACGGTAGTGGGGGGGGGGGTTAGTACAGTAAAGGATGGAGGTGTTGGTATGGGGGTTTGTGTAAACGGACCGACTTTTAGTAGTTTTTGGGCGGTCAAGACGCTAATTGGTAACTTAGCTCAGCTTCAACTGGGTTGGAGGAGGAAGGGGGGTGGGTGGGTGGGAAGTGATAGGTAGAAACCATTTGTCGAATCCGTATATCGCTGTACGGAATTTCTCTTGGAGATCGCAGACGCTATGATACGTGCACAGCTTGGGCGTTAGATTATCGCAATTTCTTCTGGGGTGGGAGAGGGGGTATGAATACAAGAGTACTGGATTATCTATTATTATTATGTCTCGGATTAGTACGATATCTCTATTTGCGTATACGGTAGGTTTGGGTGAACCCTACTTATTCTCCCGCGTAGAACCATTGTGTCGTTTCTCGGAAAATTAATGGGTTAAAAGTTTGTGAATGAGATGGTAACTGTGATGATGTGCCCGGAGCGGGAAATCTGGATGGTGGAGTGGTAGCTTGGTATTGTAGTCTAGACTCTACTCGAGTACTCATAGAGTGCGAGAACTAATCGGGACCTTGGGGAGGTTTGCGGGGAAGACGTCACTTATCGGGTTTATTGGATCTGATTAGATAAATTAAATGCGTGGCACTGGTCAATAGTGGTCTACCGTACTATCATAGTTCACCTGATTACGTAAAACAGTGTTTGCATCACATCTCTCACTCGACGCAAACTTTTTTTTATTTTTATTTTTATTTTTTTTAAGAAAATAGAATGGCATAATAAAAAGCTTTAATCAAAGCGCTGCATACAATACAAATGGGTCGAGACTTTACAGGATCCCATTTCCACTCTCGACAGGGGACCTCTCAGACAAACCCAAAAGAGTTCCCTTGCACCCTCACCTTCTCCAGAAACTTGAACTCTCCCTTATCCAGCATGTAGAGGTACCTCTCAACCAACGAGCTCAGATCCGTCTTCTTCAGTAGTACCTGCACGTCCGACTGGAAAAACTCCTTGGCTGAGATCTTCTTCGCGGCCTCACGCATGTCCTTGATGACCTGCATCACCTCGCGCTCGGTCCGGAAGCCCGGGCGCTTGTCGGGCGGCGGAACCGGGTGCAGCGGCGCATCATAGTACTCATACGGCGGCGCGCTGGGCCCGTTCCGCCTGGTGATGGTGGGGGGGTGTGGAGCATAGAAGGCGTCGAGACGGCGCACGAGGTGGCGCACTTGGACCTTACACCAGAGTGTGGCAAGTTTCTCGCCTGGAAGGGTGGCTTTGGTGTTGGTATTGGTACTGGTGTTGGCGATGGTGCTGGCCTTCTGCTTAGACAGTTTGATGATGGTCGGGTTTATGGGTTTCGTCCAGTTGTATGGCGTTGGTGTCCAGGAGTGTAAGACAATGAAGTCCCAGAGGAAGGATATACATCTTTTTCCCCTCGCATCCGGTTAGCAACTTACTTGCTTATCGATCGGTAAAGAGATTAAACAGACGGGGGAAGGGGTCAAACTTGGTCACATCCTGTGGTGCCTGGAATCTCATACCCTCAAAGTACCCCGGACTCAGCGTCGAGATAAACTTATTGACCCAGTCGATGCAGAAAGTTCCAAACTCATTGCTCCAGCCATTCAGCAACCAGATCATGCATGGGATACATTCTGTGAAGGATTTCCCTCTAAAATAGTAGAGGACGCGTTTCTGGAAGACCAACTCATGATACTCGTCTTGGAAGTCACGGGCGTGGTACGTATAGATTTGGAGGGGAGTTCCTCTAGGGATTAGACCGCCGTCTGAGGCGAAGCGGGCTGAGGCAAAGGCTTTCGCAGCGGTCGGGGACAGCCCGGGGAGGTTTAGTTCCGGGATTGCGTCCATTGGTAGTTGTGTTAGAATTGGATCGTGTTGAGAGTATGAGAGTTGATTCGCCCAGCGGGTTGGGGAGAGGGATGTCGCTTCTGGTGAGGAGGGAAGTCAACTTGAACTGGAAGAGCAAACTTAATATCATAAAGGAATGAGAAGGAATAATTTTTTTATTTGAGGGTTCCGGTGCTTTTTATCATCGGGCACGATAACCCCAAACTTCCCAGAAGCCAAAAGGAATCTTGCGGCCCAGGGCTTCAGCATGTAGCGCTCTGTGTGGAAGTGCGAATATCATACCGGCCGCTCTTGTTTTGATTGCAAAACATGATATTATGGCCTCATATTAGACATCCCATCTAGGTCTGGATAAATGGTTTTCATAGTGAATCACTCGATGGAACATATTCTGTCACTCGATGTTTTCATTTCTCTTGGATAAAAAGTGAGCAGGTGAGGGTGAGGGAACATTGAAATAGAGAAATAACGTGGCGTAAGAAAGAACCCCATTTGAGCAAAAGGAGGAAGAAACACTTACGCATGGTAGCCGCAATAGCCATAGTATAGGCCCGCAAGTTGTGATAGTTGTATGGTACTCCAATGTGCAGTCCACGAGCCTCGAGCTACAGAGTACACATTTCTAGGGTATAGGCGAAAGTAATGTAATACCATGACCTGAGTTGCACAATAGCTTCCCTCGGCGCACAGCTCTTTTTTTCACCTACGATATTCCGTCTGTCCTTACGTCCTTCCCTGCCCCCCTCCCGTCCACACCCACCCACCATCCCCCACTCCACTCTCCCCCATTTGCAGTCGCCTCCAGCTCACCATTCCCCCATATTCCTCCCTCTATTTCCCTTTCTCATATCTCCTCATTCGAATAAACAGTAGTCCTCCGGGAGGGGGACCCTTGCCCAAACAAGTATGTCATCCTTCCCCACTGACCCCGACCACGTCCCTTGCGACAAATTTGACCCTCGTTACCCCTGGGACCCCATCATACCCTCGGACGAAGAAATGGAGGCCGACGCAAAAATGGAGCAAGATATGATCCTGGCTAGAAAACCTCGCGAGAAACTTGAAAGGGCTCAGGGAAAAAGTGTCATGTCACTCCTTGCTCCTAAAGAACAAACTGCGAAGCTGGCGGCGGTTCCAGGACCCCGAGGATTGCAAACGGAACTGGCTGCGGTGGTAAGTCCAGATGGTAAGAGGTCTAGTGGTGGTGGTACCCGGATTTTTTCAGCATCGGCCTTAGAAGGTCGTTCTACCGCTAAGGTTCGGGGGAGCGATAGATGTACCTCCTTCCCCGTCTCGACACCTAGCTCTAGTTCTGTGTCTGCACCTAGTATGCCGGGGCATGTGCCTCCGTTGCTTGCTCGCCCGCTGGCGACTCCTGCGATTGCTTCACCTGCGTATATACCGCCTCTTACGAGTAGTCCCTTTCCTACAGGGACACCAAAGGATATTACCACTCAAATAGCTGCCAAAACTCCACTCTTCACAAAACCCCTGCTTGAAGGGCACAAGCTAGCTGACTCAATTCCAGTCCCGGCACTAAGGAGAAAACACGGATCCGCCACAGACACCCCCCACACAAGGACACCTCAACTAGTCGCTCCTACAGCTTCACCCTCGATCTGTGGGCCTAGTGGGGATGTTGGCAAGCCTACACAGACTCCCTTGACTGTTTTAACCCCCCAGCTGCTACCCAACCCGACTCACGGTCAGGCGGCTACCCCAACCCTCTCCTCCTTTAGTCTCCCCCTTGGGCTGGCTAGCAAAAACGCATACATCTTCAACGTCAGTTCCCTGTCCAAACCGGCTTACGGCCGAGAATCCCACCCACAAATTCCCAATGCAGTAGCAGACCACTAATTGGCCAAGCAGGAAGAGGATGAGCATCGCAAGCGAGAGTTGAATCTGCTGGGCTGGTGCTCTTCTGATTCAGCGGGTGTGACGAAAGGGGCGGAGCGTGCTCTTGAAGGTCGTCCACCTTCCCAAGCGGCTGTTATAGACCCTTTTGGTCCTGAGGATCCGCACAGTCATGGGTATTCGTCACAAATAGGAGGTAGTAGTAGTCATAGCAGAGTTCCGGGGCCAAAATCTGGGGGCAGTTCTCCTAAGCTAGCGTATGATAATAGCAGAATTACAAGGTCAAGATCTAGGGATGACACTTCGGGGTCGATACCGTTTTCAGATCCTCTCCCGCAGCAACATAGGCCCTACCCCCACCTAGGGGCGTACTTGTCGAGAGATAGCAGTGTTCAGTATCGCAGAGAGCTTCGACCGGAAGCTTCCCCTGGTCTCCCTAGGATCCCTTCCAGGCTGGGACAGCAACAATGGGACAATGGGGTTCAGGGGCAGGCCCGGAACCAGCGAGATATTCCACCCCGGGCACGGAGTGCTAGTCCTGTCACCCTTCCTGCTACTCCCCGTTCCTGGAACCCGGGCGGTGAACCCAATAGTCTGAGAGTAGTATACCCACGCCGCCCTTACCCCATGAGAAATACGCAAGAAACACCAAGTAAGGCTGCCCCCATTAGGCCCACTACCAGCGGTGATAGCCAATCCGCAGGTGCCGGTGCTTCAACTAGTGGAGCCCGGATTGGGTGTGACCAGTGGGGCTACCTAATCGCCCCGCCCATTCCCACCGCTACTTATCATGCTCAACCTCCACCCAATGTGCGTTCAACCTCCGGCTCGCCACCATACAGCCCACCACCTGGGATGTCTGCTACACCCTCAACCAGATCTGCCGCTTCCAATCGTGGCCCCCGCATGCCTTCCGAGACCCCCTCCTACGAACCCCCAGAGGCTTTCGTCAGGAGCGATCGCAACTCACCAAGCTACCACCCGCCCAGTGAGGGGTATGCCGGTACCTATCCCAGTCCTCCTCCGCAACCACCAGGACAGCGCCAGACAAACCGTCAATCTATGCAGCCTCCGTCTCGTCCCAGTGAGAGTGGACTTACCCGCACCAGGAATTCACCGGCTCCGAGCCCTAGTGGGGTGAGGGTTAGGGGGATTGCATCCGAAGTAGAAGCAATGGCCCAGGCTCAAGCTCAGACTCGGGCTCAAACTGGAGCTCGGGCGCAAACTCCGGATTACCGTGGGCTCGGGCGAAGGACAGGCAGAGCTGCAGATAATGCCGTGACCAGGTTACCAGCGTCGAGAACCCTTTCTAGGCGATTGAGGAGGAGGAGAAGTGAGACTTCTATGAAGGGGCGAGCCCATCACCTTCCTCATACTCGTCGGCGCTAACTATCATACCTGCCGATACCCGGGTTTCACCTTGTTCAGTTTTCTCTTTCCTTGCTGCCCGATTCCTTATCTCCTGCCTTGACGATGACAGGCTCGACCAACTTGCCGCCCGCACACTCGCACAGACTAGTGAGACGCGCTAAAAGGAAACCGCCCAGGTAAAGTTAGATAAACCTAAATTTATGATAAACCCACATGTTCAAAAGCAATGTACTCGAGTATATGTGTACCAAATCAATTCTATCAAAACAAACTCAATCTGCAAAAGTAGTCATTCTCCACACTTCCATTCTTTTTTTCTCCATTCTAGTCCATTCCGACGTACTTTGGCAGCTAATATACCTATCCTCGTTGCTGCCTGGCCAATATGTCAGCTCCCATCCTTTTCCCCCTTCAAGTATCCTTCAAGTATGAGTACTAGGGAATAGTAATCAGTAGGCTAGGGAATCTGGGGTTTTTTTCCCTTTCACTCCCCTTTCAAGTTCCCGAGAAGAGAATAGGGTGGGCGGGCAGTAAGGTGATAACGTTGGTGCGTGTGTGAAGGAGGGAGGATTGGGAGTCTATATAAGCTTCACAGCAAACGGGGTACCAGTGCTGGCATATACGGTACAGTACAGTTCAGTACCGGCAACGCCTTGCGCGTCCCTACAGTACCAAGGAGCTACTGTACAGTACAGTACCCGTATTATTCGTGCTTACTCAAGAAAGTCACTCAACCACAAAACTAGTCAACCAACCGACAAAAAACCTACCCTCAAGAATACCACATAAACATCATAATGTCTACTGAAAAGAAGGAAATCGTTGTCTTAGGGTAGGTATATTTATTCCCCAATTATACGGTGGCAGGGGGCACAATAGAATCCTAAATGCTAATAATTGATAGAGCTGGAGTAATTGGTCTGCAAACCGCCCTGACCCTGCTCGAGTCTGGATATTCGGTGACTATCATTTCCAAGTATTGGCCTGGGGATGAGCATATCAACTACACCTCCCCAAAGTATTTTATGCCTTTTCACTGAAACTCTGTCGCATAGGTTCCGATTGGCTAACTAGTGATGTGCGTGTAGAGCTGGAGCCGTAAGACCCTACCCACCTACAAAAAGAGACAGATAGATTTAAATATTAATGTAATGCACGAACAGCACTGGAGAACTCACGCCGGGCCCGACGACCTCCAGGGCCAGCGCTTTGACAAAGAGACCTACGAATACTGGCTCGAGCTCGTAAAGAGAGACGAAGATACAGGACTCGTCGTAATCCCTCTTTCCCCCTTCCTTCTCCTCTATTCTACTCCCACTAACCACCTTAGTTAATTCCCCTAATATACATCTGGGACCACCCAACCCCCGAAACCGCCAACTCGGGCGCATCGATATGGTGGTCAACGCTAGTCCCCAACTTCACCCCGTTAACCCACCCGCACCCGCTCCTCCCGGCAACCGCGCACTTCGGCATAATGTACAAGTCCTTCTGCCTGAACCCTCAGAAGTACCTCACGCACCTGCTCTCCCGCAGCGCTGATTACGGCGTGAAAACGCACACACATGAAGTCGATACCCTGACTGAGGTCTTCGGGTACGTCCCTGACGCAGTCGGCGTTGTGAACTGTACTGGCCTGGGAGCGATAGACCTTGTTGACCCGGTTGAGGCGGAGAAGCTGTTCCCGACGAGGGGTCAGACGATACTTGTCCGGGGGGAGGTGGAAACGGGAAGATTGAGGGTTGGAGAGGGGTATATTGCCTACGTTATTAGACGGCCGGGGGAGGGGACAATATTGGGGGGGTGTAAGGTGGATGGGGACTGGAATGCTGAGGTTGATAAAGAGTTGTCGAAGAGTATTGTTGAGAGGTGTAAGATTTTGGCGCCGGAGCTATTGGTTGATGGAGAGTTTGAAGTCATTTCCGAGCAGGTTGGGAGGAGGCCAAGTAGGAAGGGAGGTCCCAGGATTGAAGTTGAGTGGAAGGAGGTTGAGGGGAGGAGATTTATATGTCATCACTATGGGCATTCTGGTGCTGGGTGGGTGTTCTCGAAATAATGGGCATAATCACGGACTGACCCGCGCTTTAGATATCAGAACTCGGTAGGTTCAGCAAGGGAAGCGGTGGCATTGATCCAAAGGGAGTTGGAAAAGCGACAATGATCACAATGGGTTAGTGCAGCCAAGCAAGTTACCAACTCTCATAAGCTTGATTGAGCAGTCCTAAAAACCTAGACTACACAATTCCTAAGTAAACTGGGCCGGTTCCTCCTTCACAGCAATTTTGTTTCTATGCAAAATCCAGCCCTATCCAAATTCCTATAAAACTCTGGGGTGGCAACAGTAGCAGTAGTGAGCATACCACAGCCCAATTTCCTCGCCTCGATGCCCTCATCAAATAGGATACTCATGGCGACCTGTACCATCAAGGCTCCGGTGCATGTGTATGGGTCCTTTTCATACGTAAGTCTCACAAAAACCTTTTTAGGATCTTCACTATCGTCGTCAGCCTCCGCTACTCCTCGGTATTCCATTCTGTACTTTTCCATCTGCCTGGAGCCTCAATTAGTACGCAAAACGCACAATATAAGCGAAGTTAAACATGTAGAGTAACACAGCAACATACTCAGCCGTAGGACCTTCTCCGGGCTGAATCAACCTTCGAGCAAGCCACCTATATCATACCATTAGCAACAGCTCTCTAGCTCTGCGTAAACGGTGTTCAGGTCATACCTGAAGGGAGCAAAAATCGGGAGTACCGTGATCGAACACATCATTAAGAACCAGAATACCGCGGAAATCCAGTTGCTCGCTCGGCGATACTCCATGAAATTGAAATTCTCCCCGTAGTACTGCCCCCTGTCAAATGTTCCCCAACTCCGATATACGTAGACGGTATCTGGGACAGCTTGAATCCATTTTGTAAGAATCCCCAATTCAGGGTGTCTACGCATTGGCCACGCGAACGGAAGGTCATAGCCTCTGACAGGTGAGAGGGCATAAGTTCTGGTTGCGTGGACTACTTCCTGTAGAGTAGAGTGTTCCAGAAGGGACATCCCGGACTGTAACCCAAAAATTAGAACCAGAGTAGTTGATGTAGAGAGCCATAATTTACCTCTAGAGTTCCTCCGCTCATTCCTGCTCTATGAGAAGTTAGCTTCAAATCTGGAAACAATGAGAAGGGTGGCATACTTGAGTTCGTGCAAGCAGAATGTTACATCTCCAACCGGGCAATTGTAACTGTCCCGCATGATCTTGACAAGGGTATGAGCAGCCAAATCAGCGGGGGCAGATTCCATCCCGCACTGGGGAATCATCTATTCTTCCAGTCAGCAAACCTATTCTTCGCCGAGAACTTTCGCAGAAACACCACAAACGAGTTCTTCACTCACAATAGCACCATTAGCCTTTGCCGTCTTGTGATATTTGTCCACAATTTCCTTCACCCAAGTAATCTCCCCGGTGGAGTCGACATAATGCGTCCCATTAACCGCACAGGCTTCCACAACCGCAGTCCCATACCGAATAAAGGGCCCAACAGTAGAAACCAAGCACCGGGTAGCTCTAGCCATCTTCTCGAGGGCATCTTCGTCAAGGTCGGCAATAAAAATTCCTGTATCACCCAAGACCATATTAGCGTGTCTATCAATCAAATCAGTAAATTGAGCTACGACGCACCAACGGGAACACGGTCCGGGAACCTCCTATTGAAGTCAGTGGCCAAGAGCTCGAGTTTATGAGGGGAGCGGCCCGCGATAGCCCATTTTAGATCCGAGGGGGTATGTTGGAGGACTTGTTCTGCCGTGAGTCTGCCGGTATAACCTGAAGCGCCGAAGACGATGAGGTCGTATTTTCTTTGAACATGTGGGAGAGCCATTGAACTGTTTTCTCTTTCCTTCTCCAACTTTTTTTTTTTTTAACGGAGTATTTCTGCGATTGGAACAGTAAAGGGGGGGGGGAGAAGAGGAGGGAAGAGAGAGTGTGAAGATTCAACTGAAAGAGAGGTGGGGGAGAGGGGGGTATGGTGTTTCGAAAAGAAGGAATACGTGCCGTCTAAGAGTATCTGCGATAGAGAGCGACTCTTCAGGAGAAGGGCATAAAGCCATGCGCCATGCTGTACTGTACCATATCAAACCTAGAGTAGCACAGGAGATTCGTGTCGTCATGTGAGACTTTCCTCTCCTGCTGGGCACGGAAGAGAAGAGAAAAGGAAAAGGGAAAACCCCATCAACTTAAAACCCCCCCCATTCTCCCCTCTCACTCGTGGTAGAACACGATGCAATAGACCATATATCATACGAGCGTCAACATCTACCGGTACTCGAGTACAGTATGATACTGTAACAGTAACAGCGAACAGAGCAGCAGGCAGTAAAAGGGAAGTTTCAATTCTAGATCGAATCCACTTTCCAGAATCGGTAACTTTCTCTAGGGAAGTGAATTCCTCCCTTGGCGAGCTTATCCTAAATAGGCCTGGACCGTCCACCCTGCTACTGGCAAGTTATCTCAATTTTCCAACATCGCACCCCTCAAGTTATTTTCCATCGTTGTCCCCCCCACCAAGCCACTACTCCAGTAAGAACAAGCAAACTCCAACGACAGCCCTCCAATGGCTCCAGTAACAAGAGCCCGTCGAAGAAGGGACTCGATCCCTCTCGTCCCGGTCCTCGATGACCCCAACAGTCCCCATCCCGCCGCAGAACTCCCATTGCTCCAACGACTGGAAGGCTCAACAGCGCCCGCCTCCACGCCCTCCAAGCTGAAGAAACAAAAACCGATTGCGGAAGGCACAGGCGAGCACACCAGCGACATTGTAAACCAACCACCGCCTCCTCCACTGTCGCCGGGGAACGAACCAACCAATTCCACTGCGGCAGATTCCGAATCTGATTCCGACTCCGACGATGAAGCGCCAGAAGTAGTATCGCTAGACACCGGTCGGGAGGTTGTGGAAAAGGCACAAGATGAAGCAAAGCGAGCTGCGGAAGCGTAACCCCCCTCTCCTTCCCCGCCACCCCCTATCTAATATGTGAGTATGCGAAGGAGAATGACTAACTAAGGTTGGAAACAGCCAGGCAGACGCTGCCCGAAAAAAGCGAAAAGCTCACGGCGCAAAGCTAAAAGAACAAAAGGAAGAAGCGAACGAACGGAAGAAGAAGCGGCGCAAGGTTAATCCTGAGGACGAGGAAGAGGAGGTAGATAACTCCAGGGCATTGGCCATCACCGAGAAATCTACGGAACCTCCAGTGGATGGGGCAAATGTGGCGAATCCGTCCCCACTATCACCGCCGCCGGCAGAGCAACATCTCACAAAGTCAAACTCCCCGGCACTCCTCCCAGAGACACTCCTGGCGCAAGTAGCCGCAACAAAACGCCGCCACCACCAGGAAGAGCAACCAGACATATACCCTAACCCCGAACCCGGGCAAAAGAATCAAGTCACCAACACCGGCACTGGTGGTCGCAACGCAGAACGCAATCGCAGAAAGAAACAACGACAGAAGTTGAATAGAACGCTCAAAAAGGGCCCCGTCAGCGTCAAGGTGCTCAAGGACGATATGAAGTCTAGGAAGATACTGCCGCCACCTGCTGCTAAGACTGTCGGTAGCATTAAGGATTCCTGGTTGTTTGGGAGGAAGGCTGGGGGGGCTATGAGGAGGGATGTAGTTACGGGGTTTGTGAGGAAGTAAAGGAAGTGGCAGGCTCTGTTCGACCAATGGGCAGAAAGGCTTATGTTTGTTTGCTTGCTTGTTTGTGCCTGCTATGGGGTTGGTGTGTGTGTATGTGTGTAATGCTAGTAGTGACTTGGGCGCTTGGGGGTAACTGTGGGTCACCGGAAATCACTCACTGACTATCACGGTGAAGGAAATCGGGCCGGGCCTTTGTATCGTGGGTACGGCAGGTTTAGCGCAGGCGATCTTGTAGCAGTTGATTCAATCCATAATATCCTCACTCCACACCCAGCCAATCTAATCCAAGACCAAATCTATAATTCAAGTTAACTACGATACCAAATCCGAATACAATACCAAACCCAATCCAATACAACCGATCAATAACAATCTTAAAAATAACAATCTTAAACTTTTACAAGAATCTAGAAAGAGAAAGAAAAGGAAAGGAAAAAGAAAAAACAAATCTTGCGATCACACAATTTCGAATCTACTCCCCGACCCGCCTCCCTTGTGATAAATATATTCGGGATAGGCAAAGTGTCTAGTGGTGGTGGTGATGCCCAATCTGCGTTGCCAAGGGCAATAACATGCCCACCACGGCGGCGAGCGTGTCCTTCATAGTGGACTTTTGCCCGCCATTGCCTGGCTCGAGTTCGGACTGGCTTTGCATGGTGTGCATGGCAACGTACCTGCCGAATGTATTCCGAATTAGTCCAATGGTTCACCGGATAGGGAAAAGGGAGGGAAAGTACAAGAATGTTCCCCCACTAAACAGTAACAACACCCCCGTCCACCACTGCATTCCCTCGCCACTACCCTCACCCAGTAACCCGAGCAAGATCCAAGTAACGATCGCACCCACCGGCGCCGCCATCGAGAATATGATAAGATGGGCCCTCGCCTGCCTCTTTCCCAATCCTGCTCTCAGAAGGACAGCACTTAGTCCGAATGCCGCCGGGGCTTTGTGTAGCATAATGGCGAGAAACACAATCGCCTCCAGGGCAGTGTTGGAGCTCGTCGATGAAGCGCCCAGGGCAATCCCGTCAGCTGCAGCATGGATAACGAGGCCGAGGGTGGTGGACGAGGTTTTGGAATACGGATGTGAGGGGGAGGGACTGTCTAGTGGGGGCGAGGAGGCGGATAGGGAACGGAGGTTGTCGATCTCGATGTGGTAAGGTTGTGGGTTGTGCTTGTGCGCTTGGTGCGGGAGGACGTCGATTAAGTACATTAGGATGAAGCCAGAGATTAGTGATAGGCCGACCCACTTGTGCGCGGTTTCGGTGGAGTGCTCATGCTCGGGCTCGGGATCTGAGTGGGAGGATTTGGGTTCATGCTCGGAGTCGTGGTCGTGGCTGTGGCTGTGTGGTGGGGTGGTGGTAGTGTGGGTTTTTGTGTCAGAGGCTTCTATGGCTTTGGCGTCCCGGGAGTGATGGCGGGGTTGACGGGGGAGGTTTGCTGCATATTCGAACCAGGAAGCAGCAGGTGCGGCAGCAGTACGTCCGCGCAGCATTGGACCAGACGGAGAAGACATTGTTGGTGGTGGAGAGGTCTTAGCGCTGTATATGGTGTCTATACCCTCGGGTATGATGACTATCAGACTTGTACCCACTAGAACGCCCATTCCTACGGTTGAGATCAAGCGCAGTTGGGGGGGAGAGAGAGACACTGCTAACGGGAGCATTCCAGCGCCGAAGGAGCTGTTTCACTCGTTAGCGTTCACTTGGCGGCATATGACGGATAGAAGGAGGGGGGGTACGTTATGGCCATTACGATGCAGAAAAGCAGAAGTGTGAAGAGGCCTTCTGGCATGATGGTGATTGCAGTTATCACGGATTACGATAATGCAGGCAGGATACCGGTAACTATAGCTGCAGCTCTGTACCTTGGGAAGTGAGAGTGAGAGGGAGCGAGGGAGTGAGGGAGTGAGAGTGAGGGAGTGAAAGAGTGAGAGAGTGAAAGAGTGAAAGAAAGCGAGTGACAATGGTTGGTTGGTTAGTTAGCGATCTATTTGTTTGATGTCATCAAGTTCATTAGTCGTGAGGGGAGAAATGATGTCTTTTGGTCCAGATGATGTGAAGTGATGATGATGGCCAGGACCTACAAGAGACCCAGGACACCCGGGGAGATTGGGAGGTGATGCCCGGTGTGTAGCAGCAAATAAAAACTCTTGGCTTCAGGGGTTTCTCGGGATGCTTCAATTAACGTGTCTGGGAATACCAGCTTGTGTTTTGTATACAGTTTGTCACGTCTTTTTTTACATCAACGAAATAGGTGAGAGGAAGCTTGTCTATCCTATAATTCTCTCACGAATGGGATCATCTACATAAATATTGGTTAAAAGGCGAGTCTCATCGCATCGCTCTGTGGATCTACAGCACAGACAGAAAACACGGCTATCATACTGGTTCAAGCAACTACCGTATAAACAAGTAGTCTGCCAAGACTAGAGTATCTCACCCATAGAAAACGCGACTTCCCACCCAACCCTTTACCATCCTCATCTGTCTCCCCACTTACCACCATAACCACCATTCCGGCATTTTCCTCCCAAACACACACACCTTCTACCTGTTCCCCCTGCGACAGAACTAAATCAAATCGGGAGGGAGAAGGAGAGAGAAAAAAAACAATCACCATGGAGGAAGAATGGTCCGCCGACGCGAACGAAGCTATAGAGCTATCGCTCATCTCGACCACTAGTGGAAAACCAATAGCTACCTTCCATCCGCAGTTCACCTATGGGATCTTCGGGGATTCAGAAAATATATTCGGTTACAAGGATCCGAACTTGCAAATATCGTTTGCAGCGAACGACATGAAGTGTTGTCTAGATATTTCCTACGAGGACAAGATGGAACCGCAAGGCTCTGTGCAGGCGGAGGATTTAGAAGCGATTATTACGGATTTTCTTCCCGAAGGTATGACACCATTCTGGTCACCATGGCTCGGGGAGGGTAGAAGGGGGGGGGAGGGGAAACTAACGTCTTGCTCTAGATTGTGAGAAAGACCTCAAAGAATTCCAGACGAAAATCGCTCAACGTGATGATACAAAATGGAGCCCGCCTGGGGATAAAATCTCGGAATACACTCTTAAGGGGAGGACCTATGAGATCTGGCGCTCTACAATCGATGACGCATACTGTAAGAGCATTCTCAAGAATATACAAATCTTGATTACTCTTTACATCGAAGGGGGAACAGCGATCGACCTTGAAGACGAAGAATGGACCAACAAGCGCTGGGAAGTATTCTTCTTGTAAGTTCCCTTCCTTCTCCCGCCCTCTTCTATTACTCACACTAACAAACCCCGCTAGATATGAGAGATCTGCAGCCAACCACACCTTCATCGGCTACTGCACCTGCTACCGCTACTACCTCTACAATCCCAAGTCGCCCGACACCAGCCGCATCCGGATAAGCCAATTCCTTATCCTCCCACCATTCCAACACCAAGGTCACGGCAAGAACCTGTACAACAGCTTAATCACTCACTTTCTCACTATAACCTCAATCCAAGAAATAACCGTCGAAGACCCCAGCGAGGCCTTCCAAAACCTGCGCGACATCCAAGACCTCCATCGGCTAACCCCAGCCCTTACGCGATCAAACCTGACCCCACAATCATTCTCCAACAAGTCCTTCCCCGGCGCGGATATCCGCACCCGGGCGAAGTTGCCCGTGCGCCAGTTCGCACGTGTGTGCGAGATGTTCATGCTCCAGGGGATTGAAAAGGGCGATGAGAAGAGCATGAAGGTCTTCCGCTTACTGGTCAAGGCGAGGATATACAAGCAGAACAAGGATGTGCTCGCGCAGTTGGATCGTCTAGAGAGGATTGATAGGCTGCATGATACGTATTTGCATGTTGAGGATGAGTACAAGGGATTGCTGATTGCTGCCGGGGCCGCTCCTGTCGAAGAGGAGGAAGTGGAGGAGATAGAAACGGAGAAGAAGCGTTCTGCTAATGGTGATGGGGGGAGGGCTTCTAAGAAAGTTAGAGTTGCGGAGTAGAACTATCGTATTAGCAGCATATTTGGGATGCTTTCTTTGTGGCCCATTCTTCCATCTTCCATTTTCTCTTTTTCTCTCCCCCCTCGTATCTAATTTTCTCTTGATTAGGGGGAGGCAATGAGCGACCGGTGGCATTTCTTATGATATCTCTTTTTTCTTTTTTTTTTTCCTTTGTTTCCCTTGTGTACGTTTACGGCGCACGACTGATGGAGAGGTTAATGGCTATTACGCACATACCCGCAAAGCTCTCCAAGCCCCCGACCCCCACACTGCGAGTGACGTACTGTGATTACACGCCGATGAGAACTCCGTGTAAATTTAAACTCCGTTGCAACCCTTCGTATGATACTGTCCCAAGAGCCTATGTTCAGAACCGCAGAAGTGCAGGCAGTCACACAGCGCCCGATTCCAGGAACAGGGAGAGGACAGGAACGAATCGCGGGAGGCGACCCCGACGGTATGATGCTTGTACGAGTAAAGCAAGCCTCAACGCCAGGCCGCATCAGTCGAAGATAGACCATGAGAAACCAAAAATCACAAAGAGAAAGCCATCAGTCCATTTCATGCTGCCCACCGAAACCCTGCTCGCAGGCCCAGCCACACCGTTGCCATCGCCCGGAAGTCAGATTTGATTCAAATTCAGGTGGCACACTGGATATGGTACTACTTGCTGTACATTTGAGAGTCACCATTTCGAGCTCGGAGTGGTTTCTGGGGTTTCCGCTGTGCTGTCTACGTGGTGCGTACAGTACCCCTCACTTCGTACGGGGTGTCGTGGGTGGGAAGCCGGAGTTGCAAACGTTCGTATCGTGAGGGCGAGCCGATTGCGCATGTCCTATCATGGCAGAGGTGGTACAGATAGATGGCTGTACTTGGGTGTAGGGGTATCTCGGGCGCGGTAGAACAAGGCTCTATCCCTGCCATTGTGCCCCTTTTCCGAAGGTAGTACTGTACAGCCTCCGGTCGAAAAAATCGGGAAATCTACAATTCAACTGTCTGTGCAAAGTCTGTGCAAAGTCTGTGTTGAACCAGGCTTTGATTGGTTGTTAGAATGTCAGTATTACTTAAAGAAGGGAGAGAAGGAAGAGTTCCAGCGTCGGTAGTCAGGTAACAACTGCTGCAATGGGTGACCTTAGCTATAAGCAACAATGCACAATACATGCCTTGCGGTTTACTGTGGGTTGGACACTACAGCAAATAGTGGAGAGCCAGAACAAACTGATATCAACAGTTGAATGAATATGCACTAGGCCAGCAACACCACAAAAAAAAGATCCCGGGTTGGTCGAAAGCTTAACTCAGCTCCACAATGATGAGAACTGGTAGCTTTAGCTACTTCAGATGCTGAATACCGCCATATGCGTCTAGTTGATATCGCCTGGAAGCTAGGAATTGAGGCCAGTGAGAAAGCTTTGCGAAATACCTTCGCCAAGGAGGGTTACCACTGACACTCTGCCCGCCAAAAGCCTTACCTCAACAAAGTCAAACATGGAAAGCATCTTACCTTTACCTTGAGCCATTCTTATTAGAGTTTACTAGAGTGGAGGCATGTGATATGGATGGATGAATGTTATGTTTGGCTGAGAGGGTTGCAAGGAAAGGTGTATGTTACTTGTACAGTACATGAAGAGTGGTATGAGGACTGTTTAGTTCCAAAATTTCAAAAAAAGGACTCTGTTATGATATGGGGAGCCATATTAGGTGATGGAGGAAAAAAGGTTTTGGTTATTTGGGAAAGGGATGATTGGAGCACAATCTCAGTCAAAATCAATATTAATCATATTCTTGTTCCTACGATCTGGCCATTCTGGTACCATTAGAGCTGCCATATAGGTTCTTCTCTTTGGCTCATGGAGGATGGAGCATTATCTGATCAGGCCCATCTTACATAATCCTACTGTGACTACTACAAAATCCCCTTCCTGAAATGGCCGCCATTTTCCCCTAATCTAAACCCTATCAAAAATATATGGAACCTGATTAAGACTCGTGTCAACCAATGCCAACCAAGACTCAAAGGCAGAACACAAGTCAAAGAGGCCTTAATCAATAAGTCGAGCAAGATCACAATTGAGGAAATTGTAAAGTTAGTTGACAAAATGCCGGAGCGGATTCAGGACGTGATTAGTGCTAATGGTGGGTATACATGGTAGTGAGTGTACTGTAGAAAGCTGAAAGTGTCTTGTATTTTAGAGTTTAATTACAGATTCCTATATGTCTTACCCCCCTGTCTGCTCCCCTGTCTTACCTACCTGTTTCCCGATTTTTCTTGCTAGGGGCTGTAGTAGGTGGAAAATTGCAACCACACTCTGGGCACTGCAACCACACTCTGGACACGTATAAACATCTTGACATGAAGCAAAAAGCAATATGCAAACAACAGCCAGAGGGCGTGAGGTACCATGAAATGACCTGGAATAAACAGATCAAGGTAATTACCTTACGGGAGGCAGAGTGGAGTTGGACAAAGATTGGTAATTAATTAAATATTGATAGACGAAGGTGTCAGAAGGTAAATAAAGATGCATATAGTAGCCTAAAAGGTATGAAAGAACTAAAAAGATATAAAAGAGCTAATAAATAGAGACTAGATCTATCAACAGGTAAGGAAACAGGCACGCCTTCAGATCAACACCATACTAGCTGGCCTCCAATATCTGATGACACTAAGAAGCAGCGGTTTGAAGCCTTTGTTATACACGATGCAAGAATATGATGTATGAGTTGAGATATTATCTGTATTGAGATGAATTATGCCTGCAGTCCAGATACGGTCAAGAGGATAATGCACTCTATGGGATATCACCGACGAGTTCCTTGACAAAAATTCGGAATCCACCCATTTAGCTGTCCAATCTGTGTGGCTTGGTGCCAGGAGCGATTAAAATGGACCTGGGATGATTGGCTTTGAGTACTTTGGACTGATGAATCAACCTTTTCCAACCTTGGCTTTAGCA
This sequence comes from Tuber melanosporum, assembly GCF_000151645.1. Classification (NCBI taxonomy): domain Eukaryota; kingdom Fungi; phylum Ascomycota; class Pezizomycetes; order Pezizales; family Tuberaceae; genus Tuber; species Tuber melanosporum. The sequence goes on along the minus strand of NW_003299115.1, from coordinate 326,265 downwards.
ATCGATCCTGAGTAACATGCAAGCCTTCAGAAGAGTATCATCCCAACTGTGTTGATGAGACCTTTGAGTCTGGTAGGAAATCAAAAATGGTTTGTGGAGCCTTTTGTGGTACCCTAAAGTCTGATCTGGTTTTTATCCCTGGTAAAGCCAAGGTAGACTCTGTAGTGTATGTGGAGATGGTCATGGAACCGCAATGGATCCCATTCTGGTATAAGGCTTGCGAGGAATATGGGTGGGTTGGTGTAGTGGAAGATGGTGCCCCTGGGAGTAAAGGAGCAGTCAGACAATACCGGCAACTAAATGAGATGGAATCCATCAAATGGCCAGCCCAGTCCCCATTTCTGAACCTTATAGAAGCCCTATGGCTAGATATGGAGTCAGAACTGGGGGAGACCTGGGGAAGGATTGGGAATATTCCAGCCTTGGAATGAGTGTTGGAATGTGTTTGGCAGGAGATCCCTGGTAAATGTCTGCTAGACTTGATTGATAGTATGCCTCAACAGTTGCAGGCTGTTATTGATGCTGGGGGAGGTGCGACGGTATATTAGTTGACTCGGGGGTAACAGATAATTTATTAGTTTAATCTAGTGAATCGCTTGTAGGCTCTATAGAAAAAGTGAAAATGCGACCGTGGTCACAAGATATCACTCGGCTCTCTCAAAACCAGAAGTGCGCTTCTTTTGCTGGCCTGCAACAGTATTCATCACCAATCACTCGACTTTCCTAATCTGTTTTAGCTCCCATAGAACTACCCATGTAACTACCCCCCCGATCCGGAAGTGCGCCCGACTTATGCCTACCCCCGAGTACAGTACTTGATTCCGGGAATGTGGTAGGGTTGGGTCGTGAGGGGTGGATCTTGAAATATGAAATGGAATATTGTGGACGGAGGATATAGCATACTCAGAACGTGGTACAGTACAGTTGGTTTGCGTGAATATTTGTCAAATATAGCACTCGACAAAGTAAGCCCCGGTCCAGGTCGGCGAAACGTATGTGGTAGGAGGTATACTATACGATAGTACTTCCAGAATTGCTTGTGCAGTCACGTCAATCGGGGGGAAAAATGGCCAGTATCAAAATTTCGATACTGTTCTATGCATCTCTACTAGGCTACCACACAAACTCTAACCGCCAGTATCATGCCCAAAGCAATCCTTCTCCAAGGCCAAGAAACAAAAGCAACCTTGATATACCGTGCGATAACACATCACTACCCAAAACGCCCGGAGTCAAAACAAAAACACAATGACGGCAATAAACACTGCTGAGAGCAGTAACAACGGCTATCAAACATTGAAAATCAAGAAGCTTGCCAAGCTTCCTGTTGCAAGGCCAGCCACCAGGCACATTCCTGGTCTGTTGTTAGCGGTGTTACTAACTAAGAGGAACAAAAAGGAAGGAAGGAAATACCCATAAAACCGCCACTGGCTTCTTTCTCGTCATCGTCAACCCATCCAGGTGTTGACATCATGACATTACTCCCAACCCATCCGTTTGACATTCCGAATGTGAACTGGACAAGCCAGTAGAAGAGATCGCTCGAGATCACGGCTCCGTGGCCCTTGATGTTGCACATCGTGTACAGAGGGATGAATACCAATCGGGCTATGGAGATCAATGCGAGAAGCTTCGGTCTGTCGCAGGCGAACCTCCGCCATCCGCAGACTACTCGTCCAGATAAATCGCCCAAGTTCCAGAGCATGAACCCGATAGGGATGAATACGTCCGGTTTAAACATTCTGGGAGACGAATCCTCTGGGCGGACCGAAAGAATTACTTGGGTGTAGACTGGGAACACCATTGTTACGAGGAAACACAGCCATACTGCGAAAGAAAGGTATTTTAGTTTCTTCAAGAGGACCCACAGAGATACTTGGGTGTGGGTTTCTGGAGTAAGGTCTTCTGAGTCAATGACTTCGGAACCGGATTTGTGTGGGGAGATGCGGTGACGGGAAAGTAATAGTAGGAATAGAAGCAGGCAGGAACCTGAAACGAATGTTGCCGTAAGGAAGTATATAAATGCGGACTTGGGCGATGCCGTGCTCCCCTCAGTGCCCGGAGACTGAGGGATCGCTAAAACCGATATGATTTCTGGATGTATTTTAGTATGCATTTAGGCGTATATTGTAGGGTATCGGGTCAGGATTCACATACGGGCTATTGCGGGAAGAACACCAGCAACTCCTTGGCCACTGTATTAAACTTGGATTTAGCTACTAATTCACACCGATGTATCTATGGGGTAACAAACGTCATGATTGCTTGGGTATATATTCCGTCAAACTTGTTGACAAATGCAAATATCCCGTTCTGACTCAAACCTGCGCTCCAGCTCGCCCAGAATACGCAGGTCAACAGAATGGTGATGTACGCTTCCGGCCCAACTCTAAACACAACCGCGGATAAAGCCAGCACCGTAGACACACCACAGTTAATCACCAGCGAGGCACATATCCTCCAAGGATAGCTTGCGGATTTTTGGCGATACGAGAGGTATACCGCAGATCCCAAGTTCGTTATCGTGCTTACCGCTAGGATGAGTGACTGGAAGTTGTTCAGGAGAAACTCGTTCTGTGTGCCTTGTCAAACAGCCGCACGGTTCGGTGCAGGAATCACGAAAGCTCTCACCTCAGCGAACCGGCGCTGGAAATATGTAGCGCATGCCATAAACATGTTCCAGCTCCACAGCCTGTATTCCATAAGTTTATGTTAATCTAGGCTTCCTCCGCGGTAAAAGGGGTTCTACATAGCTACCCCCAAGGACAAGAAGATAAAATACTCAAATCGAGAGACACGCTGTGCCTTCGACGAGCTCATATCCTCCCGCTCATCCTGGTCCTCCAAAGGCTCGTAGGTCGGTTTCCACCATTCTCTGAGTCTCTGCATGGTGTATGATGTCGATGAATGCGAGTCGGGTACTACTACCTCCAACGCTGAGAAAGTGGATGGAGTTGAAGGGGAATGATAAGGGGAGGGCGGGGAAGGAGATCTAGGAGGTGGTTGAAGCGTGATGCTCGTCCTGCTGTTCGGGGTCATAAGGTCAATTATGGTTGGGAGTAGGGCATAGAGGCGTTAGATTTGGACCGTTTGCACGTCGGGAAGGCTCACCTGGCTTGCGCACCTGCCGACACACCTGAAACCCACACCAACGCCACTCCCCAGACAAAGATCCACCAGAACCGGGGGCGGAAAGCCCCGAATATGCTTACCAGTACCATACTGTGTCATAATACAGTACAAGTACCGTACTCGAGTAGAGATACTGCATTATTATTTTCGCCGTCCAAGCAATAGCCTCCCCGGGGTTTTTTTATTTTGTATTTTAACCAAGGCTTAGTATCATACTCGAGTAGAATAATGGTGGCTAACCCCATAGAAGAATATGAACCGCGGCCATCGTTCCCCGCTGCATCAGAGAAAACTGTAAGAGATGCAGGAAACCAATGCAAAGGCCAGGTAGGAGATGCTGATGCTGCGCTGGCGATCATCTGGTGCAAGGGGTCATTCCCATGGCAACCGAATCATATCCATATCATGCTATGATACCGATGAGTTCTATGCTCGAGCAGTCTTCTGTGGGCATCATACCGATCGAGTGAGCCCTACTGGTGTTACCATTCACAAGCACACTACAAGTAGTACAGGTGCTGCACGGCCGAAAGGGACCTGGCAGACTCACGCGGACAGCCTTTGTGACAATAAAGTGGGTGAGACGGTAGACTATAGGCGAGCATCATGAAATCCTATGGTGAAACATCTCACGGGTGTTCAATCAAATTTTATTATCCCGACACCGCCGAACCAGCATGCGGCAGGTGATAGATAACCTATAGAAAATCGGACCTCTACCTAGTTATCGCTGTAGGTACGAGTATGATAATAGAGATCCCGCTTGGAAAATTTGTGAGCGGGTACTTTTAGATACGGAGAATCGGAATATATAATTATCCTTTCATAATAAAAAGTTTCAAGTTATTGCTCCTCCATCGTGTTCTTAAGAGTAATATTCTTGGATAAAATATCTATGATCTGCTTCTAAGCATATCAAAAATCTCGGAAAGATTTTCGGACACTAATAGGAGGAGAAGCATTTATGGATACTCTTCTAAGATATAGGTACCTACTTGGGCTAAGGAAGAGAGATACTAGAATGACGACTCAGCTTCGAGTGGTAGTACAAGGGTAGATCATGAATTCATAGTACAGTGCATAAGTAACGTCTTAGTAGGTGTAGTACACTTACAATATAATATCATGAGAATAGTGTTTTCATTTTGGACTAGGAAGATCAATCAAGTAAAATCATAGTGAGGAATATTAATAAATTTATAAGTTCATTAAATCAAACAATCTTAAAGGCAAATTGTAGTGCGGTAAGTGACTCCTTAAAACCTAGTTCCATTTTATACACTTCATGAGCTATTGGTCAACTCAAACCTATGTAGAGGAGATTATGCTATTCATGAAAATGTCATTACCTATATCTAGAGAATATATTGGTATACTATTTAATATTGTATTTCTTGCCTACAGATGTAATAACTGAAAACACCTACAACTTGAGGTGAGAGGATATCTCGGTAAAAGGTTTGGTTTAAGAGGTTCTGCACCACAAACATATTTCTTCTGTGAAATGTTACTTTAGTTGCAGTGTACCAAAGTGCCGCCTAAAATCACCTCTCACTACTCCTGCTCTGTACTATGAATTCATGATCTACCCTGGTACCTTCAGAACTCAAAGAGCATTCTTATAAAGTTTAGTCAACACCACCTAAATCCTAAGGGAATTGGAAGCTCTTGAATTATAAAAGACAGTAGCTAGTGAACGAAACTATGATAGTAATATCCTGTTGAAGGAAGCTATATAACATGACTACACAGTAGTAAAAAGATAGAAGTTGTAAAGCAGAAAACTTGATAAAACAGGTAATGGAATTGAAACAAAAACAAGTGGTTACTAGTAGTATGAGTAGAGTGGTACTCTGATAGTAGTCTAACAGTACTTGTAGTGTAAGAGAGAATACCAGAATACCTAACTGGTAGGAATACCAGGATCTGATACCTAGGAACCACCCTAAGTAGGGTAACCCCTCTCAGAATTGCAACTCATGGTTTCCAACACCCCCCTCAGGCCAGCTTACGTGGCCTGCACATTATCATATATATCAACCTCAGTTGCATCCTATGACTATAATGCCAGAGAATTAAAGATGTACAAATAATACTGTTTGTGTTACTGCTATCCGTCTGACCGGATCCTGTTCGTAGGATATATGGGAGGAGACCTTTGGCTAGGTCTGAGAAGTAGAACGGAGTAATTCTGCCAACTACTCAGGAGGTTACTAGGCTACAGAAATGTGATGTTATTGGCATGGGCTGTAGGTAACAGGATGTTTTCGCACGAAGAGATGGTATTATGCATAGATAAAATTACCCGCAATTCAACAGAGAAAATCTTCAATGATGACAACGACACTCACCCACCAATCCACTATCATTCAAAACAAAAAAAAAATTAAAAGATGAAAATATATATAGTAGAAATTAATATTTGATATACTATCTAGTAGCCTTAATAATTGCCACTATTCTATCCACCATTGATCCAGCTAAAGTATCAAAAACCTTTGGGTCAAGAAGTTCCCAACAATGAGTGATGGCCTCTACTATTGCCTTCTTGACTACATTGACATTACTCTTCATAAGATATAGCTCAGAGTAGTGCTTATGAAGCTTACCTTTTACCAGAGACCAAATATTTTCAATTGGATTGAAATCTGGTAAATAGGCAGGAATTTCCATCAGTGTAATTCCCTGCCCTCTGAGCTATCTCCTAAAAGGCAAGTGAGTCTTAGCATTGTCAATGATAACAATACCTCTTCTTCTTCAGCCTTTTCTCTGATATTCTCCCATATTCCTAGAAAGTCATAAAGATTATAAACATCAATAATTGACTTCCCAGTAACTCCACCCCTAGCTGAAGAAGGATCAGGAAAAACAGGCAAAAAAAGACCATGTGTTTGACTATAAAAACAACCAGTCATCATCTGGCTAATCCCTCTCTCCTCTCTTTTAGCCTTAGGTTCAATACAATTCTTATTCTATTTCTCATATATATATCTGAAAACCCATTTTCTCCTCTTTTCTCTTCTCCTTTTCACCGCTACCTCATCTGTTAGGCAGAGACAACTTGATAGACTTCAAAGTTGTCTAGGCCAATCGAGATTCGTTTCGGTAGATGGAGATTGTCTAGGAAGGCTCAGACTTTGCTCGTTTCGTTTATGACTACTAGGAGTGAAGTAGAATAGGTAAAGTAGGGTAGAATCATAAAAACAATATTATATTGTTAAGGTCTCTTCTCCATTGCTTGATTATGTTTAAAGCTTGGGAGGTACTTCGATATTTATATTCCGCGTCTGAGTATTCGCGGACTACATCTATTTATCATCCAACTATGTACTTCTTCAATCATGATTCACGATGTCGAGTTTTCTTCCAAGGTGCGAATACCTGTAGACCCTGAAAACTATCACACCCTCTTCAGTAATTACGATATTTCTTCTTGGGAAACGTGCTGTCCCCAATAGTAATATCGTGATTAGCAGAGTCTTTAGACTTATGGCCTAGTTCTTAAGTCGAACTGAGTAGGCCCCAATTGTCTTCGCCATTGATAGAAGGATTGGTTTTATCCACGGCTATATTTGCAAAGGTGGTCGTCATTACAACTATCGTAGGTTGTCTAACTCTGATCCTTTATAACTCCATACCCAACCAATAGATTTTCTCTGGATGACTTCCTATTAATTTGCAGGAAGCTATTCCACCAGATTGGTAATTAATCCCTCGGTTGGCAACCCTTGGTTGCTCTTTGGGTAGTAGGTTTCAGTTACCATTGTAGTATTGAGAATCCCCTCATGGTTACGACGTGTTCCGAAACCCAGTTGCAACACTCCGTGAAGTTCGTTGGCTTCTTTGGTAGTGTCTTTTGGAGTTCTAGACTCTTCTGGTAGATGTAAATGTATTGGCCTCTAGTAGAAATCCTTTACCATTTGATACCATCTCTTTGTGCGAAATCGTCCCGTTACTTACGGCCCACCCCAAAGGTGTCATGTCTTTGAAGCCAAGTAACTTTCTGAGTAGTTGATGGAATTACTCTGTTCCACTTCCCAGGCCTAGCCAAAGGTCCCCTCTCATATGTCCTGTGAACAGGATCCGGTCGGACAGACGGCGACGACGTATATGGTGTTATTCTAACACCTTCAATTCTGTGATAATATAGTCACAGGACACAACTGAGATTAATATGTATGATGACGCGGGGGCCCCGTAAGGGAGCCGGAGGGGAGTGTTGGAGACCAGAGATTCCGATTCCAAGTGGGGTTACCCTACTTAGGGTGGTTGCTAGGTATCGGGTTCTGGTATTCCTAACATCATCCCCCCATATTATATTCCTTCTCCACATCTTCTTTGTCCAATGCCTATAAGCTAATGCCCATTCCAACCTCTCTTGAGTTAGATTCTTATCCAAATGAACTCTCTCTTATGCTATCCACTTTTCAAGATGCTTTTTTTCAAGTATTCTCCTTACTGTTCTACTAGAAACATTGGGAGCAACTTACTCAATGATGTCAGAATAAGTGGTATAGCGATTTTTGAGAGCTTGCTCCACCATAGCATCATCTTGTGACTTGGTAGTTTTAGGATATTTTCCTCTACCATTATTCTCCTTGTCCTCCTGATATTTCTTTGCAATTGTGTCTCTGACACTAGTGTAGGGGATATTAAGTTAGTGGAAAATTTACTGATATCTTATCTGAGCCTTGTGTAACTCAAGAATCCTTCCCTTGGTAAACTCAGAGAAATATATAGGGAGAATAGGTTTTTTGTCATGACTGCAAAGAATAGGAGGCATAGTTTATTGAAAAAAGAATTGAGCAGAATGATTTCATCTTGGTTGACTTTGAGCAATATTTTTAGGTATTGTTGAGAGTGCGGGGTGATGAAGAGGGGTGGGTTGCTATCAATTGTTGAATCGTGGTTAATTTTGTCAATGTACAATATCGAATGATAAAGGATCTCAACAAGAAACCAATACTTTCTGTTAGGTGGAGACAACTTAATAGACTGCTGAGTTGTCTAGGTTAACCAAGATTCATTTCTGTAGACGGAGATTGTCTAGGAAAGCACAAATTAGGCTTGTTTTATATATGACTACTAAGAGCGAAGTAATGTAGGTAAAGTAGAATAGAATCGTGAAAATAATATTATATTGTTAAGGTCTCTTCTCCGTTGCTTGGTGATGTCTAAAAGCTTGGGAGGCACTTTGATATTTATATTCCACATCTGAGTATTTGCTAACTACATCTATCTATTATACCACTATGTATCTCTCTGATTATAATTCACGACATCAGATATCCTTCAAAGTGTGAACACCCGGAGACTGTGAAAATCACCACATCCTCTTTGGTAATTGCAATTTAGCTAACTCAGAATCATACTGTTCCCAATATTAATTATCTGATTGTTAGAGTCTTTACACTTATGGCCTAGTTCTCAAGTGAAACTGAGTTAGCCCCCTTTGTCTTCATCATTGATGAAATGATCAGTTTCTTCCGTGGGTTGTATCTACGAAGGTAGTAGTAATTGCAACCTTTCTAGGTCACCTGACTTCAAACCTTCTTAACTCCCTACTCAGCCAACTGATATCTTTTGGAGGACTTTCTACTACTTTGCAGGAAGCTATACTATCAGATTGACAGGTAATCCCTCGGTTGATAACCCTTAGTTGCTCTGGATAACAGAGTTTTCAATAGACATTCTAGCATGAAGAATTATTCCTACAGCTACATTGTGTTCCGAAACCTAGTTGTAGCACTCCATGAAGTCTATTGGATTCTGTGGTAGTGTTTCTCAGAGTTCTTGACTCTTCTGATTGTCGTAAGGTGGGTGTAAATATATTGGTTTCTTGTTGAGATCCTTTATCATTCGATACTATCTCTTTAGGTAATAATGTCCCATTACTTATAGCCTGTACCAAAGATATCACATCATTGAAGCCTAGTAACCCTCTGAGTAGTTGACAGGTTTACACTATTCTACTTCTCAGACCTAGCCAAAGGTTCTCGCTCATATATCTTATGAACAGGATCCAGTCGGATGGACAGCGGCGAGGTATACTGTTTTATTCTTGCACCTTCAACTCTGTGGTATTATAGTCACAGGAGGCAACTGAGGTTGACATGTATGATGATGTGCAGGCCCCATAAAGGAGCTAGAGAGGGCTGTTGAAGATAAGGAATTCCAATTTTGAGAAGAGTTATTCTACTTAGAGTGGTTCCTAGGTATTGGATCCTGGTATTCCTAACACATTTGCACACATCCTATAATAACCAGAACAGTTTAGAACTATGAGTGACACTATTATAGAAGGCAATAGACTTCATGGAGTGATACAACTAAATTTCGGAATATATTGTAGCTGAAGAGATGACCCCTCATACTAAAATAGGGATTGAAAACCTGTTACCCAGAGCAACTAAGAATGTTGACTGTCAGATTATATTTCAATCTGGTGGAATAGCTTCCTGTAAATTAGTAGGAAGTCCCCCGACGATATCTGTTGGTTGGGTAGGGTGTTATGAAGGTTTGAAATCAGGCAACCTAGAAAGGTTAGAATTACAACTACCTTCACAGATACAACCTGCAAATGAACCTAATCATTTCAACAATGATGGAAGCACTTGGGGTCCACTCGGGTCGACTTGAGAACTAGGCCTTAAGTTTAAAGACTCTGATGATTAGTTAATTACTATTGAGAACAGCTTACTTCCCAGTTAGTTATATTGTAATTACTGAAGAGAATGTGGTGATTTTCAGAGTTTTCAGGGGTTTGAATCTAAGAAGACTGTCAGATATTGCGAGTTACAATCAGAGAGGTACATAGTTATATAATAAATATATATAGTCCACGAATACTCAGATGCGGAATATAAATATCTTAGTGCCTCCTAAGCTTTTGGACATTATCAAGCAATGGATAAGATATCTTAACAATATAATATTGTTTTCATGACTTTATTCTACCTTGCCCACTTTATTTCAGTCTTAGTAGTCATAAACGAAATGTGTGAAGTTTGCGCATTCCGAGACAATTTCCCTCTGCAGAAACAAATCTTGGTTGACCTAAACAACTTTGAAGTCTATAATATTTTCTGTGCCTAACAGTATATTGTTGGATCTTCTTGTTACCAAGTCTCTCTACCTGTTGGCCTACCTCCTCTTACAGCACGACACGACCAGGATACTTTCCGAAGCTCGGGCTTCTGGGCCCATTTATGATAAAAAGACAAAGCTCACAAATGAGCCAAGGAGATAGTACAACTTCTTAAGCAAATTACCCAGTGAGAACTGAAGGATAACTCGGAAGATGATCACTATACAAGTTTTAGTCATTCATCCTCTCTCGCTCTAGCTCTACAAAAATACTTTGTAGAACAAGCAGATAATGCTTCCAGTATCCCTCCGTTCTTAAGAGCTCCCTTTTCTGTTTCACAATCTACCACACCATGCCCAACTAACCATCCACCAGACCTTGCAAGACTTGCTACTAGGGTAGAAATAGTCATAGATCAAATCTAGTAGGACATCTCAACTAGTATTGATACTGCCAATATTGTCTTTAATAATGTGTCAGCTGACACACAGACCAACGCACAAGGGCTGATAGAAGTCTAGCAACTATTGCTGGAAGGACAAGATATACATTACCGTGATATTGCTGTTATATTAGGTCAGTATTCTGTGGTGGAAGCAAATGTCCAAGAGATCCAAAAAAGGATTAATGGGAAAATTGCCACCAAGTTGGCAGTATAAGATGCATGACAAGAGCATCATGAGAGGGTAACCACCCAACTGTATTGAGAAGCTCTCGAATAAGACCTTCCTCTGCAACGAGCTTTCTAGGAGTTCAGAGCACAACAGACCTAACAGAACCAAGTATTACGAACTCGGGTATTCAATCTGGCCACCCGACAAGAACGGGAGGCAGAAATCTATAGTCAATTTACTAGTACTATTCAAATGCACATATCTGATACCTTAGCCCTAGTGCTTGACAGAATTAAAGCACTCGGTAGCCGACAACAGAGTAGTTAGCATGTTATGTTAGAATCAGTCCTGGAAGAATGGAAAGATGCTGCAGAAAGGGAGGAATTAGAGGAAGCCCCTGTCCAAGATAGAGTAAAATAAAGGAAGAGAGAACCTCCAACTCTAATGATACTGAGGGGTGACCCGGATGATAGGAGTGATAATAGGGATAATGCTAGAAATGGAGGAAAATGTAGAGAAGGACCATTCAGGTCTAAATGAGAGCTGATCCAGGAACAACATGGAACAACCAATGTGCTAGCAGAAGTATTGGCAAAAACAGTTTAGTGATTAACAGACCCGCCCCCATTTTTGGAAGTAAAAACTAATCAGTGCATCTACTATTGGTTAACTCAATGTGTGGATTACTTCGAATGTAATCCCAGAATTTGAGATGATAATTGGGAACATATCATCAAAGTCCTAGGGAGAACAAAAAGGGATCAGGTGAGCCAAATAGCTGTATAGTATTGATGTGCAATAGATGGCCTCCATGGAGAAAAACAAGACCTAGAATTGTATTCATGGACTCGCTTTGAATACCAATTCACCAGTTGGTAGGCATACCTTAAAGAAGGATATAAAGCTATACAGGACATAGAATTAGGTAAGTATAAAAACGATATTCAGATGTTTATGAGAAAGATACATAATCTGAATCTCTACACTTGACTAATAGGACCAGCCTGCTATATGGCATGTGATAGAAAGTTGTCCTCCAAGATTAGATGGCGGCTTTTTTTGAACAAATCCAATATCGACAGACATTGAGAAAAGGCAGTCTGTCAAGCAGGAAGCGATGAGGAGGAACGGCAGGAATGGGACTACCTAGACAGGAATAAACTAAAACCCCTGAAAACATTCTCAGATAAAAACACTGCTGACAAGAACCAACCGAAAGGTTAAAAGGAGAAACCAATTATAAAGAGAGGTAGTTACTTTCAGAAGCGAAAACAGGAAGCGGAACACAAGAAACTAGTAAAGAGGTCTACTGAGACTATGAAGTTAATACACACAAACTTCAAAGAGGCCTACAAAGGAATTCTCCAGTCTATGATTGATGAAAGAAAGTAGGAAGGCTGTTGCACTCATTGCGGAAAGAAAAACTATGAGTACAAAACCTACTGAGAACAAATTCAGGTATTTAAAACAAGGGCAGATGACCGCCTATTCAAGACACTAAGGTTCAGAATAGTGGCAATAGTTCAACATCCCAGAAAGATCTCTACTTTACAAGTTCAAAATGGCATCAAGCTCTGAGAACTAGGTGAAGACAAAGAAACAACCTAGATTATTTTATTGATACCAACAATGACGGTATTCAGGTAGTCTAGAAGAGACATACACTCTAGGAATTAAAATTAACAGTAAAAGGTGATGTTGAAGTGAAGGAATCAACCTTGCAATTATGACCTGAATGGGGATTACAAGCGTCCGTCTTACTGCAAGGTTAAGGGGATTAATAAAGAGCAATGTACACATTGGCAGTGCCTCTATACTTCTCAAAGAAGTATTACAGGTTTGTTTCTAATAGCCTGATACATGTCTGTCAGGGTAGTCAGGTATGTAACCTGGAAATTGAATGGTCTTTGAGAAGGACCAAAACCTAGACAGGAAACAGACAGCACTAAGAGCACTGAATAGGGAGTGACAGTGGGGCTAAGATGAAGGATTTAGAGGAAAAGCGAAACATATCTTCGATCTATACAGTGAATAGATACAAGAGCTCTAGATTTTAACTTTAGTTACTGCTTCTTGGAGGCCGTGCTGGGACTGAGTAGAACTTGATAAAGTGAGGACACTGTCTGCGGTTAAGAAAGGGTGGAGAATAAGCCCAGAGAGGTTATCAAAGAGACAGCCAACCAGCTCTATGTACCCAGCTTTTATTTCCATAATATTTGAATGATAGCAGAAACTCACTAGATTGATTCCACAAGTAGTAAAAGTAAACAGTATGGGAACTCCTGAGCAGGGAGTAAAGATCACTAGTAGTGTGCTGCCCAATATAACAAAAGGAAATAAGTTTGTCTGAGGAGACTTAAGTAGTCAAAACTACACAGGCGTAGTAATAAATATTCCAGTTGTTATCACATCTCAGATATCTTGAAATGACAGAACGACCATTCGATGCCTTACCTAAAGAAATGCGCTTTTAGTGCATCAAAACTTACAAGATATAATTGTCCTGAAGGACATGCTTATATTTATATTATAAACCCAAATCACCAGCGCTACAAAATACAAGTACTGTTAGATTTAGGATCTAATGTATTCTTAATCAACAAAGAACTTGTAATGGAACTAAAAGTCCTCTTCATACAGAGACCAAATCCGGTCAATTTTCATGGCTTTGATAGAATATCAGCTCCATCAGGAGGAAAGTTTTACACACATCCTACTTGGTTTGAAATAGGTTAAAATAAACAAATATCCAAGGTTGCTTGCATAATTGCAGCAGCAGGCGACTATGGGATGAGAATCCCTTTCTGATGGTGGCATACAAAATACCCCTTCTCCAATATTAGAGAAAATGCAAAGTGGGAATTCAAAGATCCAAAATGCAAGACTTGCCTGGAAGAAGAAGATAAAGGAGGCGCAAATATATTCAAATATGACTAGACAGTCACATGGAATGAAAATGGGATCCAAGTAGGAAGAATTGGAATTATAGAATACCTCAACTAGGTCGACTTCGATTCTCTCCCAAGACACTACTGATGTGGGCCGAGATTCACGACAGTCTGGAGAC